>NC_092857.1:71661886-71669386 GCF_039878825.1 Excalfactoria chinensis | reverse complement strand
CATCTGAATAACTGATCTGGCAGTTAATGCTGACACCGATGTCTTTTCTGCGAGTGCAGGGATTTTCGTGTACTTTTTACAAGGAAGGAGATGCAAACTGAGGGCATCAAAGAGTAGTTTTCATATTAACTAATCAGACGGTCCTTGGAATTTGCTTTTATGGATGTGTGCAGTAGGTCCGTTTCATCTGGTTGGTGTCTTGATTGTTTTAGGTATGAGAGACAAAAGGAAAGCACCAAACATCCAGTACAGAAAGTGCAGCCATACATCTGTATGTACAAAGTCATCAGAAATGCAACCAGAATTGAAAGTCTGAGATCTGTCTTGTCACCATGCAGTCTTGAATGTTCAGAAAACAGAAGCTTAGCTAGTTTTATTTTCTCTTTTCTTTTTTTTTCTTTTTTCTTTTTTTTTCTTTTTTTGCATGAAATGGCTGATTTAGAGTTTCAAAAGTTTGCATTTTCTATTTTAAAGAGTTTAAACAGCAAGGAGTATATATCGATACATATGAAAATGTCTTGGTCCTTGTTGAGTTTTTATCTATCTATATATATACATATATAGATATGTATGTAGATATATATACATATATAAATATATATTAAGTCCAGAAAGTAAGCAGCAGTAAAAATGTTTTTTCTTGCTTTTCATCCCTGTACATAAGGTGTTAGGAATGTCTGAAGTAGCTGGAAAATGTCTTATTGCACCATAGGGGATTGACTGACACTGCTGTTATCCACCGAGCTAGGTGAGATACTCGGGCTGTGTTCTGCAGTGTTTCCATTGGAGGTTGGTGTCAGTGGTTCGTGTCCTTCAGAGTTCTCCAACACTTCCTGAATAAGAGGTGGCATGGGTCCAGGAATATCCATTTTCAGCGTAATGACACGTTCCGCACCTTAAAGAAGAAAACAAATGAGAAGTCCTCTCTATTAGGATGAGTTGTGCAGTTTCTTTTTCCATAGCATCATCGGTAGTAATTTCAGGGTATGTTATTTTAACGGCTTTGATGTCTCTCTCTCAGTTCTGCATACAAAATTACGTAAGTAAGTGAGCTCCTTCAATTCATGGCAGGAAAATGGAGCAAGATGAGCTCTCCTTAACAAACTGATTTAAAATGGTGCTCACAGCAGCCAACAGCGCAGTACAGTAAATTAGATGAACCGCGTCTTTTCCCAGAAGGAACCAAAATGTTGCCGTGTGCAATCATAGTTCAGAACCCCCCTTGCCCAGGTTCTAGCAAAACCTCCTCTAGGGCCAAGAAGACCACCGTGACTCATCAAGGAAGGTGGCAAAAGTGGCGTTTATTAGGAGTAATCAACACCTTATATACCTTAATTACTTCGTCTACACCCCCTAGGGTGCACGTTTGAAATGCGCGCCCAAGGTACATCACAAGGTAGGGGACGGAAGAGGAGGGGCTACTACCGCGACACATCCCGAAAAGCGCCGCTACTGCCTACATGCCTACAACATCTCCCCTCCTCCAAATACTACAAGGTTCAGCCTCGTTAGCATCTACAACATCTCCCCCTCCCCAAATACAACAATCTGCCCCCTTACGGTGTAACCACTAAAATCCCAAATATAGTCTTTTGCAAAGTCTACAGTATTCTATACACTAATAGAAATACTTAAAGAAGCCCATTTGAATTATCCGTCTTATTTGCTAAACCTTAATATATTATGTATAACCTTAAAATATACTCTAAACATAACTAATATTATATGTTACTCTATATAAACCTTAACAAACTCTATATAATATAGTCAGTAGCATAAGGCACAACCGTGTTAAGAAAAGCAGCACCACAACTGGATGGAGCAAGTGATTAGATAGTCCTCTTGCTGTCAGGAACCATTCGAGAAGCAGTTCTCGTCCGTGATGTTTTCCATCCCTCTTCATTCTTCTTAGGCATGATGCATCTTCTCTGTATGGTGAACAATAGTCAAAGTCTTCTGTCCGTAGCCTCGATAGCGTCCATCAGCTCATCAGCACACGGCAAGATGCACCATCATTACATTAACGTGTAATCGATACGTAGTGACTAGGTAACTAGAATCACACTCTATAGGATAAGAAGAACACATCCTAAAAGATGCAGATTTTGTGTTGGCTTCAACAAAAAATTAAATCAGCTGTGCACAAGCCATCTCTGTACAACTATCAGCAGGGTTAAATTGATTCTGATCATCTTTTGAATCAGTTGCCAAAACCTATCCAACGTTAGCCTAGAGTATCAAATAGCACATGAGAGAAACTGACCAAAGGTTGGTGGCAGAAATGATATTACAATGAATGGTAAGAAGTTCTTGAAAGAAATCGTAGAGCGTTTAGATGGATATACAGAGGGTAAACAGAAATATCATACACAAAAGGTGACTTGTCTTTGTGTAAACAGTTTACTGTATAAGTCTCTGGCTTTCTGTGAGTTGGGCATGTCAGGCTTATATCAGCATGAAGCTGATTTGCAGCACTTGGGTCTATCAGAATCCACAGAACATGGGACTAAGAGAAGAGGAGTTGTAAAAAAGAGCATAGTTAAATGACTTGTTAAAATTCCTGGAGTGAAAGGCAAGCAGAGAAATATCTCAGGACTACAGCAAAAGGCAGGTGTGCTTTATTTTTATTTATGACTACAGCATAAAGCAGCAGTGTGCTCAGCTCACACCATTAGGAAGGCTGTAATAAACCCTCTGGAAGGCTGCATTGATGGAGTATTTTAACACTTGCTGGACACACTGCAATCACCACTGTTTCATGGGTTCTGTAAATAACATTTGGATATTTCCTAGCCTGCTGCTATGCCATCCTCAGAGAGGCATGTAAAGAGAGAGGTGAGTAATTCAGTGAAGGAACGTGCTGATCATATTCACTGAGCATCCACTTCTGGTTTGGAGCATCCATCTAAGACCTCAGTACTAACAAATGTTTAAGAAGAAGAGGAAAGGAGAAGGAGAAGGAGAAGGAGAAGGAAGAGGAGCCAACCAAAAGCTCAGAGTGTTTTTTCAGTGACATCTTCATGGAAGTAGATGACCCAGAACAGAGAATTGGCTTTATAAAGATGGTGGGATCTTAGTGCAACTAAATAAAAAGCCTGAAAATCCCAATGACTTTAGCTCCTTTAAAATGTATAGAGGAAAAGCCTGGATAACATTTCATTTATACAACGATAATCTTTGGAACCGTCCCATTGGAGTGAGAGGAAGAGGTTGACGTTTCTCAGTATAAATGCCAGTTTCCTTCTGTTGCGATTCAACCCAGCAGGAAGCTCAGCACCACACAAAGTGGGATGAAGGAGAACAGAAGTTGTGGGTTGAGATAAAAACTGTTTTCTAAGACAGAAAAGAAGAACGAAGACAAACATGCGATAACATCACCATCTCTACAGCGCAACTACTTATCGCTCAACACCCAGCTAACAATACAGCTGCCTGCTGACTGATGCCCTGCTAGCAACTCAAGGTTTCACTGCGTGCCAACTGATGCCCTGCCAACTGCAAGCAGCAGCCCCTGCCCACATCTTTACAGCCTTCTGCATCATGTCGTGTGGTGTGGAATAAAGCCCTTGCTTCGTCCAGACCAGCTGTCCCGGCTCCATCCCGTGTGGTGGCGCTTCCCGACTGAGCCCTGGGACTGCAAACATCTCTCAGCAAGAACCACGTTTGTGCTGTCAGCGTTGTCTCAGCTGGAACCAGGACAAATTCTGCATTGAAAACAAAGGGGTCAGATGCTGCTGCTGCTTCTTTCTGCACGTAGGTGTGCGTGTCTGCAGGGATGTCCTTTGTTGCACTTATTCAGAGCAGCGCAAACAACTGAATCTAACCAAAGTGAGCTTGCTTGAAGGATTTGCTACTTGGAGGCAGTTGTATTTGAACCATTTTCCTCGTGTTTCAGGTCTGCTTGTGCTGAAACTCACCGTAAAATTTTGGTGCAGCTTTACATTTTAGTTTGTTTCCTTGTAGGAGAATTGTCTTGTTGAAATAGGAAAGTTCTTTTGAGTTCTTATAGGTGGCCACTGAGAAGTCAAGTAATGTTACTGCACAAAAATGAGCAGGTAGATGTAAGTAATCCAACTATTTCTCCTGGTAATTAATAACAGCAATTAATTTTGCGAAAGAACTTGTTAAGAAAGAGGAATTTGAGATTGTATGATGCTCTGCAGAAACCCGTCTTCACCTTGGGGCTGGGTAATAATTTATTTGCAAATGTTCTCATGGAGTTACGTACCGAATTTTGAAACACTTCGTGGACTTTGAGAATGTTGAGCAGTGCTTATGAATGGACATTGAAAACTTTGTCAATAAGGAAAAGTACGCAGGAAAAACTACTGCTATTGCAGGTTGTTGTATTAGGAGACCTCTGTCAACCACGCTGCCCAGAGATGCAGTGGATGCCCCGTCCATCCCTGGAGGAGTTCAAGGCCAGGTTGGATGGGGCCCTGGGCAGCCTGGGCTGGTATTAAAGTGGAGGTTGGTGGCCCTGCCTGCATTTAGGGGCTGTGGGGGGTAATCCACCACCACCAGCTCCTGTTGGGAAATCTGGGAGCTTTTGTTCTGCCCGACACATGTAACTTGAAGTGTGTGCGTGCTGTCTTACTGTAAGCATTAGGAAACAGACGAGTGTATCCATTCAGATCGGTGTATCTCTTGTGGATATTTCATTTAAATATAAACTTCGGGTTACAGAAACTGCTCTGGGACTCCTGTATGCATATATATACGTGCCACGGTTGATTATATGGGTGTGTTTAGGTACACGTATGTAAACATGTGGAATAACATGTCACTCGTGCGCATGTGTTTGCATCTGCAAACAAACAAGCAAAAAAGCAGCAGCTGAATAAATGCATTTACTCTGCTAAGCTGTCGGTGAATTTGCGTTGGTGTGAGCACCTTTAAATCTCAAAATCCAAATAACTCTCTGTAGAACAGTTTATTTTCACTTCCATTTTTAGCTGCCGTGTATTTGGGCAGCAGTTTGCAATGAGATTCAAGGCAGGGAAGGTGGCTCTGTTCCACGAGCCCACCTGTGTGCGGTGGGAGCGCATTTACAGGCACGAAGGGCTGTGAGGTGTTCAGCAGTCGGAGACAAGAATCACGTGCAGGGAGTAACAGTGCAAACACGAGAGTGCGTGGCAGTGTGTGATGAAGGTCTGGCCGTCTGTTTGCTGTTGGCCCTTCTGGATGTCAGGACAGCCAGACAGGTTGTCCTTCATCATGTGCACGGTACTCTAAGGATTGGCTCTTAGGGCTGCTTTGGTTGGGCAGCAATAATTCACTGCGCTCATTAGGATCTCAGCATCAGTCTGTAACTTCCACTTCTCGGTCCTGCTTTGAGTTCCTAGGAGCCCTCGCACTAAGAGCAGACTTTTATAGACCCGACTGGTGCAGAGGCAGCTTTACAGGAGGAAAGTGTGTCCATTCGCTTGCGTTCTGGGCATTAATTAATGAAGGGGCCACAAAGATACAGCGCAACTGACAGGTTCAATCCTGCGTGGAGCCATTTCTGCCTGTGTTCAAAACCTATTTTGTCCTATTTTGAGGTGAATATTTACTGCCAGTAGTGTGAGAAGAAGCCAAGTGTGCTTAGAGGAAACAGGCTGACTGAATAAGGGGGGACAGTGACATCTTGTGCAGTGCTGGAAGGTGGGCCAGCTGCCGCTCAGACACACAGTAACACAGAGTGCTGTGACAGAGTTGGACAGGGATGGACTTTCACAGGACAGCAGCTCTAAGTGCTCTTGTGAGGGACTGAGATCAGGGTTTTTCTCAGGTGTGTGACTGCAGTCGCTGTTCAGTCCATCACAGGGGTGATGCAGTCAGACTCCTGGGGCTAAGGGGCAAGAAGGGCTTCCTTGACAAAGTCCTGGGCAACCAAAACGCTTTGTATGCGGAGCGCCTGTGCATGTGTTTTCATTCCGTTTGCCCTTCACATTGTGGTGCCTCTCTGTGGTTCAGAGCTAAGCAAACCAACCTGCAGCACTTGCTACTTCCTAGGGTGACCCTAATCCTACCTGTTCACCTTTTGGATATTAAGTCTCCGGGTTCTGGGGTTTGTTTGTCTTTTGGATTAGGCTTTCCTATCTCCTAAATGAGAATTAGACAGGACTGATTTTTCTCATGCTGCAGTTAATACATCTTGCAATGCACGCTGCACTTATACTTTGCAAAGAAGTTACATAGGTCATTAGTCTTCCAGCACAGGAGGCGCAGCAGCACTTCATTTGAGTACCCGTGCTTTATTTTGCAAAGTTCCATTTGTGAAAGGCAAACAAAATGCATAGCAGTAAGTTAACAAAACCTGAAAAATAGAGTTTGAACATCAGAAATTGCTGCAGTCAAAGCCATCTGAGAATCCAGGTCTCCAGGAAACAAGTAAAGCAAATCCTCTCCAGGACTGCGTCCTAAAAGGAAACAGATCAGAAAGGTGAGTTCTTCCCCCCTTGGAGCACCCACTCACGTAACGTCCATGTAATTTCTAAGGATGCTGCCCAGACGAAGACTGAGGATGCTTCAGAAGAAGACCTTCCTTGCTAAGCCAAACAGAACAAGTAAGGTACCCAAACATTTAGAGCTAATCTAAACCTTAAAGCATATAGGACCTTACAGCATAAGCCTTAAAGCGTAGAAGCATGACCAGCAGGTCGAGGGAGGTGGTGCTGCCCCTCCACACTCATTGAAACCCCATCTGGAGTACTGCATGCAGTTCTGGAGCCCTCAACACAAGGAGGACTTGGAGTTGCTCAAGCAGGTCTAGAGGAGGGCCATGAAGGTGATCAGAGAGGGCTGAAAGCACCTCTACTATGTGTACAGGCTGAGAGGGATGGGGCAGGTAGCAACAGAATGAGGGGAAATGGCTTTAAACCGGAAGAAGGTGGATTTGGATATTTTGACTACTATGAGAACCGTGGGTACAATGCTTGACAGACTCAGTGTAGTATAATAGGCTTGAATTACTTACAAGGCATGAGAAGTCCTCTGAATTAAGATTGTGAAAATATCACAGACTTGAACAGAAGCACTTTTTCCCCTTGTAGGTAGATTGTTCTCTTTATTCCCTGTACCTAAAAAGAAGTAACAGTGACTCCACAAATGATCTCTCCTAGATAAAACTTACATTTTTATATTATATTATTATTATATTATATTATATTATTATTATTATATTTTATGTCTATTCTTACTAAAGTTATACGGAAATCTTAGCAATCCTTCAAATTCTACCACTTTCTCGTTAATAGAAAGACAGTTCCAAGAGACAATTTTCAGATTCAGGGTAAAGCCAGAGTACCCATCATGTTTTAAATCTCTTCTACAGCCTGGAATGCCATTGTTAACATTAGTACAGCATCTCCAGAAGCACTCAGTTCAGCTTTCCTCATTTATTTCCAAAAGTTACAGGAATGAATTTATTTCTTTAAGCATTTGTGAACTGTAATTCCCCGAACTTGCTTGGCTGTCTGAGCCACGTGTTGATATTTTCCACCTCTTAGTGAACCA
>NC_092857.1:71459217-71661786 GCF_039878825.1 Excalfactoria chinensis | reverse complement strand
GTTCCAAAGCCTCAGTGTCTTTCTTGCACTGAGGGGTCCAAAACTGGAAACAGAACTTGAGTTGCAGCATCACCAGTGCCGAGTACAGGGGGACAGTCACCTCTCCGCTCCTGCTGGCAGTGCTGTTTCTGGCGCAAAATGAATGTAAGTGTCACATGTGTAACATCCTTTTTGATGGAGTTCTCTGACGGGAGTCCAATGGATTTGAGACCTGACTTGAAGCCTGTGGGCATCACCCAGGAGTTGGAGTGCCAGGATTAGGCCAGGGAACAGGAACCTCTTTGGTGGTTATTAACTCCCACCTTTTTTGGTCAGGAATCTATGTATGTATTTTTGTTGTTTTTTTTTTCATGCAAAGAAGAGACCAGTGAAGCTGTGAGGTGTCTAGAGCACAAGTCTTATGGGGAGCTTCTTATGGAACTGGGATGATTTAGTCTGGAAGAGAGGAGGCTCAGGGAGGACCTTATCATTCTGTACGATTACCTGAAGAGAGGTTATGTGGAGGTGAGGGTTGTCCTGCTCTTCTCCCATGTAAGTAGTGACAGGAGTGGAAGGAACAACCTCAGGTTGTATGAGGGGAGATTCAGCTTGGATGTTAAGAAAACCATCTCCAAATGGGTGCTCAGACGCTGGAGGCATCTGCTGGCTGAGCGCTTTGTTGGGTGAGCATCACACTGCTGGAAAGCACGCAGCTGTTGTCTCTGCGAACAGCCCCATCCGTGGGGACTGGTGGCTTTTTCATGTTACCCTTGTGTTTCAAGTCCTACATCCAGTTACTCGTGCTGTTTGAAAGCACCATCTTAGAGGCAGCCTTGATTTCTGCAGCTGCGAGCTTTGTGCCACGGGAGCTCCCCTGCTTCTCCCTGGGATGGGCGACCGAATGGAAGGCCCAGCAGAAGTCTGGGTAGGTGATATCACTTGCTGTTCCTTTCCCCACCCGTGCCAGGAGAAGCAGGGAATGGGACTGGGGGACATCCCAGCGGTGGGATCCTGCCTCAGCAGAACTGAATGGCTGTTCTGATCCATGTATTTTAACCTGAGTGGATCTGACACTAACAAGAGAGGCGAGGGGCCTGTGGGAAAAAAAATGTATGTGCCACAATGTGTGCTATAATGTAAACCATGAGGTGGGTCAGAGTGGAGCACAGGCTTGGGTGCATCTGATTCAGGAGCAGGGACACGCAATGCTCATCTTGGGTGTCTGGCTGACAACAAGAGCAGAGAGGTAAGTTTCACAGGGTCGCGTGCCCATTTTATTTTCTTTTTCATTCATGATGCATAGAGGCGTTACCCAGACAAAGTGAGCATTTGTCAGCTGGACTTGCTAGAAATGACCTAGGCAGTGAAATGGGTTTGAAGCATCCCAAAGAGCCCTGCAAAAGAATGCTGAGAGTTAACCTGGCACCCTCCTTTGGAAACCTCCGGTGTCTGTCAGCTCTTCAGCTGTGCCCAAACACCTCCCATTGCGCTGCCACACCAGGACGTAATTCCAACCCCACCCTGAGTTCTGGAATGTTGTGGTGCCGTGTTGGAATCACATGTGACCAGGGGGTCTTGCCTCCCCCCCTTGTGGGGGGTCATGGTGGACCAGGCTGGTGGCTGTTGGTGATGTCATAAGCAGCTGGCATGTGGAGAGGAGTGGTGTGTTCTATGTTCCTTTGTGGGCGTGTAGGAGTTCGGAGTGGTTGTTTGGCTTGTTGTTCTTGTGCCTTTAGTGCCTTTGTTTGAGTACCATCGTGCGCAGCATCCTGTAGGTAAGCTGAGCCGGCGTGGGATGGACGGGTGGGCAGTGAGGTGTTGAGAAGTGCTGGCTGTCGGAGCTCCCAGCACCGTATTGCTTACTCTTGCGCATCAGACGTCATTTTCCCCCGGTAGACACGTCCCAAAGGGGGTATTCATAAAAGTACCACCCGTCCCATGCTTCTTCAGCCGTCTTCTTTGCTCAGTTGTGGAAGCAGAGTAAAGCTGCTGGGCGGACAGGCATCACATAGCCTGAGACTCAGCATGTCTTGCAGCAAGTGGATGGGACAGTTGTGCTGTGTGCTTTATTCCATGGCTGTCTTATTCCTGCTCACTGACCTGCTCTTTCTCTCTCCTCTGCCCACCCTCTGCCCACTGCCTTGGTGCAGCTTTTGCTCTCATAAGATCTGAGCAGAGTGACCAGGAACTGCTGCAGATAGCCTGAGGTGATCTCGTTGCCAGGTACGTGCCATCTTTTGTCCCACCACGTCGTTTTGCATGCCGTGGGTTTCTTCACTGCCCTCCAGCTCAGCCCTCAGAAGAGTGCTGTCTAATGCCCTGCTGTCGCACTGTCAGAGCGCTCTGGGCGAATGCATCTGCTGCTCTGTGCCAGAGTCCCCATCTGCTGGCAGAGGGATAGCAACTTGGTACAGCACTGCCTCAGAGGCTGTCACGTTTGAATTTACTGAAGCAAGGGGTAGTTTCTCGAACACTTGCCTATGCCGCAGGGTATGCAAGGGTAGCTCTGAAGAAGTCCCTCCATACTGTGCTGGGTGAATAGAGAAAACAGAAGTGTGTTTCTGCTCTGTTCCAGCTTGTCACACCTGCTGGGATGGGCAACGCATGCAGCGAGATCAGATGTGAGCCCGAGGTAGCGGGCACGGAGGTACAGTATGAAGCTCTGACTTGTCTTTGTTCCCTGTGTTGAGCTAGCAGAGGGAGCTGCAGATGTACTCTCCTACAGGAAAGAGTGGGCCAAAGGGGGCCAGGCCACCTGTCCACGCCAGTGCCATTGCTGATGAGTCTGTGTAGAGAGAGATGCATCTTTGCATGGCCTGGCGATCCTGCTGCATGCCAGGAAGAGAAACAACTGTGATGAGAAGTGCAGCTCCTTCTGAAGTGCTCCTGAGCAGGAGGGAGCGCATTTCCTGCAGCTTTCTCTGCAGATGTGCTCCTCACCTTGAAATCCTCCTGGTTTGTCCTCAGCTCCTGACCACGGCCTGTGCTCTGTTTTGCAGGCTGATAACATGTGGAAGCCGCAGCTGGTGCGTGCGGAGTCATCTTTCAACGTGCCAGCGATTGCGGCAGCCCATGTTATTAAGCGTTACGTCGCCCAGGGGCCGGATGAAGTCTCCCTGGAGGTAAGCAGTTACAGGCGTTCCTTGTTGTCATGCACGGGAGAGTAGTCTAGGGTGTGAACGGCTCAGGAATATTCACAGACACCTTCAGAATGTCTCGTGAGGTGAAGCTTCGAAGGTTCGGTTCCAGCTTAGACTTGCGCTGGGTCAGGAGGAGTTCAGCCATCTCTCCAGTATGGTTGGATTGGGCATTTGAACCTTGTAATCAAGCAGATCCTGCCCAGTATGGGAGCCTGGTCTCTGAGCAACAGCAGACGGGTGTGTGAAGTGTGCAGATGTGTTCAGGAAGCCCTGCTAACCGATGCCCGTGGTTAAAGTGGAGCTCTTCCATAGCCTTTGGCAGAGAGCCTGCTGATTTTGAGACCTGTTTCCTACTGCACAGCTGTACTGTGTATGTTGTGTGACCCTTGTACCTCCAAGTTCAGTTTTAGAAGGGAAAATGCCTTGGGGCTGCATTGGTGCAATTGCTGTCTAGCTTTAGGATATTCTGTGGCGCAGAAGAAGGCAGTTATTTGAGCTGTGCTTTCCTGCCAGCTGTGCTGAAGCTGGGATTGACGTTTCAATCTCTTGCAGGTGGGAGACTTGGTGTGCATTATTGATATGCCACCAAAGGAGCTGAGCCCCCGGTGGAGAGGCAAGCGTGGCTTTCAGGTAGGCACATGCTTTCGACTAGAGAGCCCAACTTCAGTAGAGTCAGGAATATCAGCTTGGAGCTGCTCTGCCTGCACAGGATGGCTTCCGGATGCAAACGGTTGCCCTGTGTCGCTGTCAGGGGACATTCCCTTGGGCTCTGGGCTCAGGCTAATGCCCTCCTCTCTTTTTGTTCTTGTTACAGGTTGGGTTTTTCCCTGGTGAGTGCGTGGAGCTCATCAGTGGAAAAGTTCCCGAGTCCCTCATCAATTCATTGCCAAAGCCAGGTACACATGTTACATTTGACAATGCGGGTTAGTAAAATGGGGTCAGAGCGTGGCTTTCAGGGGGTTCGTTAATGCTAGCGTTGAGCAAGATTAGCAACAGGACTGCATTAAGGTCCATGGGAACACGCAGAGATCTGTCCCAATCCCACTGTGTTTATTGTTGGGCTTGGGGAAGTCACAGAATCCTCCTGGAATGGCTTGGGATTGGCAGGGGCCTAAAGGATCATCCTCAGGCTCCATGGCCTCTGCCTCAGTCTGGGTCGGCAGCCGACGCATTTAGCAGGAGTCGAGAGCAGGCTGTCCGGGGCCCCTTCTGACCTGGCCTTGGGCACGTGCAGGGACGGGGAAAATCCGTTCTTGCGTGTCCTTGTTGGGAATGTTCTTCCCGATGTTCCGTGCTCGGTCGAAGGCGTTACGCTCAGCCTCGTCCAACCGAGCCAAGCCTGAAATGAACTGGTTTCTTTGTTTTGTTTCTTTGCAGTGCCGAGGAAACGGGGCAAGCTCAGCACCTTCCTTCGTTCGGTGGTGAAGGCTCGCCCCAGGAGATCGGAGCAGCCGGAGCCAGCGAAGGAAGGGGTGTTTGGGTGTGACCTGGGGGAGCACCTTCTCCGCTCTGGCCGTGATGGTAAGGAACAGCCCATTGCTGAGATCTCCCTCCGCTGGGCATCTAAAGATAAAAGGGAGATCATATCCAACAATTGTTTCAGTCTGAAAACATAGGAAGCCTTCTGGCCAAACAGAGCATCCTGCATCCTTTTCCTAGCTCTTCTGGACTTGAGATTGCATTCCTCCATTCCCCAGGGAGCTGTGATGGGACTTGCAGTGTCTGTGGTTTTGCCAGAATTACTTTCTCCAGGCTGTTGATTGGTGGTGGCATTTCTGGAAAGCCAAGAACACGTCTCTGTGCAGTTTCCTCACAGCTGTCTCTGCCAGCTTTCTCCTCTAAGGAGGAAGCAAGCGGTGGCCCGGCTGGGCTTACTGGGTGGGATGTGAGAAGAGCAGGGCCTGAAGCAGGACTTGAGTAAGAAGCTGAGCTAACCGCTGGCTCTTGTTCTGTAGTCCCCCAGGTCCTGCAGAGCTGCGCCGAGTTCATTGAGCAGCATGGCGTGGTGCAGGGGATCTACCGCCTGTCCGGCATGGCGTCCAGGATCCAGCGCCTACGGTAAGAGTGCTGCGACTGACACAGCTGTCAGCAGGGGCACGTGCCATGCTGCGGGCGTTCAGAGGAACCCCTTCCTTTTCTTGACTGTATTCTGTGTGGCTTTGGACTTGCTTTCCTCTTTCTCAAAGCCCTCTGCCCAATCCTGTGTCCTTCTCTGCAGCCATGAGTTTGAGTTGGAGCAGGTTCCCGAGCTCAGCGTCCGAGACATTCACAGCGTGAGCTCCCTCTGCAAGATGTACTTCAGGGAGCTCCCGAACCCTCTGCTGACCGAGCAGCTGTATGCCAAGTTCTCGGTAAGCTCAGGGCAATGTCTTGGAAATGACACTCACCTCTCCCCTGGGCGTCCTGGCTGATGGTTGCAGCAGTGCCCCAGCTCCGAGGTCTTATTTCTGTTAGCCCCATGAGGCATGTCTTTGCCACATCCTGCCTCAGGCTGATGCCACTTTTGGTGGTGCCAGGAGGTGCTTATTTAAGCTATTCACGACGCTTGGAAGAATTCCCTTTCCTTTGCTATTCCCGCCTGGTGTCTGAATCCCTTCCTGCCTTTTTCCAGGACGCTGTTTGCGCTGCGACGGAGGAGGAGCGGCTGCTCAGCATGCAGGATGCCATCCAGCAGCTGCCCGCTCCTCACTACAGGTCAGTGCTGCGCTCGGTCTGCTGAGTTCAGCCCTGCTGCCTTTCAGAGGGCCATGATGCGATTCCAGGTGTTGCCTCACGCTGGCAGCATCATGCCTGTGCACGCTGAAGCGGCTGAAGGCTGCGTTGGGTCGGTTGATTGGGTCAGTTCCTTGGTACGGGGGCACGGTTGGTGCAGCCGATGGCTGCGGCTGTGCTGTGCTGGGGCTTGGTGCTGCAGTGTGGTGGCATTGGGAATGTTTTACCTACTTCATATTCAGGGACGGTAGCAATGACAACAACCGGCATGAAGTGAGGTTTGTTTTGTGCGCTGCAGCACGGCTTGCTTTTTGGTGCTGAACATCTGCCCCTCTTGTTTTCCAGGACGCTGGAATACCTTATGAGACACTTGGCGTCTCTGGCCGGGAACTGCTCCATCACCAACATGCATGCTCAGAACTTGGCGATAGTGTGGGCTCCAAACCTCTTAAGGTAAACTTCCGTTTCAACACGATGCTTACTTCTGCTCTGGCCCAACCCCAGGGGCACAATTTCCAGGTGACAGTTTCTACTCACTTGTTTAGCTGGGACTGCTGTGTCCCTGATCATCCAGGAGAATTTTGTCAGTGGCATCGCTGATTGCCCACTGCGGAAGTCTCCAGAGCCCAACTTGTCAGGTTTTGGCTACAGAAATTCAGACTGGGGGAAATGATCCTGGGGAAATGACTTGTAAGATCTGCCTTTTCTTCAGATCCCAGCAGAGCCAGTCCGCCTGCGCCAGCGGAGAAGCTGCGTGCAAGGAGCTGCAGACGCAGTCAGATGTTGTGGAGTTCCTCATCAGCCACACAGACGTCCTCTTCCCCTCCAAATCCACGCCAGCCGTGGGAGAGAGGGCAGGTGAGCGTCTTCCTCCATTAGCTTGATCTTGATCTGACACCTTGATCCAAGCCAGGCCTTCTCCAAGACCTTTGAAAATGCTTTTTCTGTCGAGGAGACAGCAGGCTTCGGGGTTTAGATTAGAATATGGTGCCCCGTTCCTGGGTCCTGAGAGTGTCCAAACCCAAAGCTTCCATGGAGAAAACCGTCACTGCCGTTCAGATGTTTTGCAAGCAGGTGAAGCTTGATTGAAGTGTGGCAGCAAAGCTTTCCGAGGTCCCTGCCCCCTAGTTTTTCTAGGTTTTTTGTTTGCCTGTTTCAATACAGTGAGCTGCTCTTAATTGTGGCTGTGTCCTTTGCCACGAGCATACCTCTGAGCACACGGTTCTTTTGAGCTCCTCTTCTTCCAGTGGCTCTGATAAGCAAGTCTGAGAGAAATGCAGAACTGGGATGGCTGTGCGGCTGCCTTCTGATCCTCCCTCTTACCTGTGGTTTCCCCTTGCAGGGCACAGCTCTCTGGACGGGCCCAAGTCTGTGTGGGTGTCTCCTCCATCCACAAAGCTGCTCACGCTGCAGGAGGCACAGGCTGAGAGGAGAGGCCAGAGCAGCTCTCCTGCTGCGACACAGAGCAGCAACACCGAGGTGGAGGAAGGCCCCACAGCTGTAATGAGGAACTTCCACACGGTCATTGATTCTCCATCGGAAAGGTAAAGAGGACTTCCCTTTCCAGCCGCTATCATCATTGGTCGGGTGGGTTTGCCAGGAACGGGCAACTGTCGGCAAGGGCTCGGAGCAGCTCTTCCCTCACCCTGCACCACGACTGACAGCACGCTCTGCTTTCTCTCTCCAGACCAAGTTCTCACAGCAAGAGGACGGAGTCACCAGCTGGCAGTTGGCGTTCCTGTTTCTGTCTGGGCAAACCATCCCCTGCAGCCAAACGCCAACTGCAGCTCAGTGCCAGGGATCCCTCAGAAGCACAAGTCGTGGTCCTGGCAGGTAAGGGTGCAAATCCAGCTTTCAAAGCACTGCTTGTCAGCAGCACAGGTAGGATTCATGCTTTCAGTGGGCTTGTACCTCCTTCTGGCGCTCGAGCCTGTGCCTGACATCTTTGGTTCACCCCTGTCTTTCCCAAATGAGTCTCTTGTCAACACAAGAGCTGGACCTGCACGAGGATCACTGTCAAGACAGTGACACTGTTGCTAGAAGCCTATTTGCTTCTGCCCACCACCACTACGTAGCCAGATGTCAAGAACCTCTTTCATGATTCATCTTGTGAACGTTTGACACTAACCGCTGTCCATCTACTCCTTCCTAGGTGACCCGAGCCCTCGTGTGTCCCGAAGACGCAGGGCATGCTACGACAGCGCATCCTGTGCTTCCATCAATGAAGAGCTGTTAGGAAGCACAGGGTGCTGCATTTCAGTGGAGAGCCTTCCATATGGCACCATCAATGCAGACAAGAACATCATCGTCGTTGAAGCCCTCGTTCATCCCATCCCTCCGGAAGCTGCTGACCTGAGCCTGCCAGACACCACAGGCACCAGCGTGGATTGGGACCCAGTGCAGGGGTCCCAGGACAGCCCAGCCCAAGCACAGCCCGAGTGCCCCGACAGCAGCACCACCATGCAGGCTCAGGTCAGCAACACCGAGGAGAAGCCGAGCCTCTTGGAGGGGGGTGTAGAATCAGGCCACCAGTGCCAGGCTCCAAGCAACAGCACGAGCTCTGAGTTACTCTCTCCTTAACAACAGAGGATTGGTCCCATCTTAAAGCCTGGACCTCTCACGCCCTCCTTTGTCCCATTGAATAAAGGCACGCTCGTGCTCAATCAACACTTTGGCTGCATTCCGATTCTTCATTCACAGGGACTGGGATGAATGCAAGAAACAGCAAGGCAGCTCAGCTTGCAGTGCTCTGGCTGTGGGGTGCGTGCAGCCGAGCTCTGGGTGTGTTCCCATTTTGCCTGACTTTGGGATGCCTGCAGCGAGAGCTCTGCTACCATTTTTTATCCTAGCATCCTGGAACTGCTCATGAAAACTCCAAGCCTCCTGGCTGCGGCTTTGTGATGCTTTTCAGTGCTTTTTCTTTATTGCTTTTTGGATGCTCTAACACCTCTGTCCTCTCGTCGTTTCCATTCCCGGCTCCCACCTCTGAGCCAGCCCTGCAGATCATCTCCAGCCCTGCCATCATGGCGCTGCGGCAGGAGGAGCTCACCCTGACCAACATCAGGCAGTGCTGCCTGCCTCTCTCACTCTCTAGACCAAGTGTAACTACGCTGTTGTGGAGACAAATGCTTTCTGTCACATCCTCCATCCCCGCAGCCATTTACTGGTAGGCGGCTCTTGCAGAAGAAGATTCAAGCAGCAGGACCTTTTGCCCAACTACAGCACACGAATGCTACAAAAGCAGAAACAACCCGCAAGCTCTGAGTCTGTGAGTCTGCACAGGCACGCACCGACTGCGTTTGATGGTACCCCCCATCCTTGATTTCCTTCCCTGCTTCTTGTCTGATGGCACTGCTGAGCCAGGAACAAGCTGCCCGGCGTGGCAGAGCGTGGTGCAGAGCTGTGCTGGGACCTCCTCCCCTTCCTCTGCTGCAGCTTGGCGTGCAACCTCACCCACTTCTCTGACAGACCTGCTGATCCCATCGGGAAGCTCTGGCACGGGATGTGCCTCCAACCCAAAGCTCCTTCCCACCTCCCAAGGGAAAGCAAAGCAACCCGAGCATCGCCAACAAACCTGCCCAGCAGACAGCAGGGAATGCAAACAGCTTCTGGCTGCTCCCCTGCACTCCCATCCTAAGTAAGAGACCCCACGAGGACTGGCTGGGAAATCAGTGCATGACACACGTGAGTGTGCACAGGATTGTGCAAAGCAGTGGGGTTCCACCAGTGTGTGTGTATTTGTGCACAGATGCTGTTGCACACGTTTGTGTTCATGAGTGTACAAACCAGTGGGGTTGCTCAGGTCTGTGCATGTCAGTGGGTATGTGAGCAAGGACAAGCACGCACATATATGTGCGTGCACAGGGGTGTGTAAAGGTTGGAGCTGTGCAAAGACATTGTGGTACCGGTGTGTGTGTGCACTTTGGGAGTGAAAGGAAGGGGTTGCGCGTGTGTCTGTGTGTGTGCGCACAGGGCTGCACTAAGGGATGTGGTTGCGTGAGTGTGTGTGAGCACATGGATAGTGCGTGGATGCGGTGGCACCAATGTGTGCTTGCACAGGGGTGTGCTGAGGAGTTGGGTTGCACACAGGTGCACACACAGGGATGTTTGTGGTAGCTGTAGGCAGCTCTGAGCAAGTTTTTCTGAGCAAGTTCCCATCTCTTTTCCATTCCTTTGCCCCTCAGAACGGTTTTCCAGTGGCTCTCGTCCAAGAATTCTTGGAACAGCCTGCGGCTGGCTCTCCTGAAGCTCAGGGTCCTGACTTTGCTTTTGGCCAGGCCCGCATTCCTCGAGATGAGGAACTCTAGGAGGGCATGGTCACTACAGGCCTGACCACCTCCAGACTTAAGCCCTGCTGTGCACCGTGTCCAGTAATGCTTCCCTTCTGCTTGGTGTGCTTAATGCTTGGGCCACACAGTTCATCTCTGTGCACTCCAGCAGTCTCTCAGACAGCTTGCAGCCAGCCATGCTGATTTCCCAGCCTGACTGGAATCCCCCATCAAGTTAAGAGTCAGTGAGCGCGGTGCTTCTGGTAGCTGCAGTAAGCAGGGCCCATCAACAGGCTCCCTTCACCGGGCGGCCTGGAGCAGACCCTCACCTCCAGAAGCCCACGATTGGTTCAGTCATTAATTTGACCTGCAAGTTCTCCATGTGATCATGGCTGTTCTTAGTCCTTAGCAGTCAGCTTCTTCATATAGAGGGCAAATCCCTTGCCCTCCTGAATTCCACAGTAACAATCACGTCTGCTTTGTGTCAGGCTTTTGTTTTCTTTTTTTTAGTTATTACTATTCTTTTCCCATTTACTAGGTAGGAAAGCTACTTTCTGAGCCAGGAGAAGAAGAAGTGCAACAGGCAACAATCTTCCTTGCACTATGCAGTTTGCATGAGTAGCCAAGTGCTCCTGAGGTCATGTGTGCTGCAGAGCTGACCTTGGTGGCAGGGGCCGTGTCTTCATTTTCTACCTGCCCCGTGGGAACATAAGAAGACTATTCAGAGCAGGAGCTGCAGAGCAGGATGAACGGCATGAGAAGGTAAGGCTGGGAACCAAGGAGGCAGCTTTTGTGTCGGGCAGCAGTGATGCAGGGGGCTCCCCAGCAGGAAGCTGGCTCATCCAAACGCTTGCTGAGTGTTTGGAAGCCCAAACCCTTATGGTCTCTAAGCTGAAGGCAGCCCAGAGGCAGCATGTCCTTGATCTGATCGTGGTGTGCCTGAGTGAGGGAGTGATCCAAGCTGGATGCAGAAGAGTCATCTTAATTTCTCTGATATTTGACTTCAGGTGACACCTCTTGGGTGTTGGTTTCCTAAAATTTGGATCTAGGAGGCGGCCTCTCCCTTTGCTTAAGGTTGCAGTCATTGCTGGTGTGGGATCATTTGTCCCACAGCTGGTGAGCAGAGCTGTTGCTCTCCTGAGCGTGCTGCACGTGGAGACAGAGCTTTGGACCCCCTTGCTAAAGACCACCCTGTGAGAGCCTGTCAGAAGCACTGCTGCGGTGTGCACGTGAGCTGGGCGCAGCTTAGGCTGAGCAGAACTAAGAGGTGAGCTGGGTTTGGTGCTGGGTGGTTGCTGGGAGGTGTCTCAGCAGAAAAGCCAGGCTGGGGTGTGCACGCTGTGTCAGTCCTCATCCCAGCTGGCAGTGAGAGTTGGAGGAGGGTGATGGGTGCTGCCTGCTCTCGCTGCTGCACCGAGTTTGTGGCACAGCAGCACAGTGGTGAGTGAGCTGGGAGGGGGACGGACTGCTGCTGTGCATGGCTAGGCCAGAGCTGGAGGTTTGTCCAACACGTGCATCATGCTGGTGCAGCCATTGCAGCTGCAGCAGGAGTAGAAGACAAAGAAGTTTTCTTCGTGAGAGCAACACCAATGATTTGATTCAAATGTATAACTGCTATGAAGATGGTGAGGAACAGATCCACCTGAAAGACATGCTTGATCACATCAGGAATGAGCATGTGATCAAAGACAGCCAGCGTGGCTTTCCCAGGGGAAGGCCATGCCTAACCAGTCTGGCGGCCTTCTGTGATGGAGTGGCGGCATTTGTGGACAAAAGGAAGGAAACAGATGTCATTGACCTGGACTTGAGCAAGATCTTTGACATGGCCCTCCACCACATCCTTCTCTCTAAATTGGAGGGACGTGGATTTGACAGGTGGACCACCTGGTGAAGAAGGTATTGGTTGAAAGGCCACAGACAGAGGGTGGTGATTCATGGTTCTGTGTCCAGGTGGAGGCCGATACCAAGTGGTGTCATCCAGGAGTCTGTCTTGGGACCAGTGCTTTTTTACATCGTTATCAGGGACACCAGTGATGCAATCGAGTGCACCCTCTGCTGTTTGCTGAGGGTGCGTCTGACACAGCAGAAGGAAGGGATGCCATTCAGAGGGACCTCGCCCGAGAGGTTGGCCTAGGTGAATCTAATGAGGTTCAACACAGCAAAGTGCAAGGTTTTGCACTTGGGCTGGAGGAATCCCAGGCATTCCTACAGACTGGGAGGAGCGGTCCTTAAGAGAAGCCCCGCAGAGAAGGACCTGGGGGTCCTGGTGGATGAAGAAGAGAACGTGAGCCATCAGCGTGCTCTTGCAGCTCAGAGAGCAAATGGTACCCTGGGCTGCATCAGAAGAGGGGATGGCCAGCAGGGACAGGGAGGTGATTGATCTTCATGATCCTTGAGGTCCCCTCCAACCCGGGCCGTTCTATGGTTCTGTGATTACACTCACTGTCCGAAATAATGGCAGCTGTGCAGAAGCTGGATATATGTGGGGACAGCTCTTGTAAGCAGCTGATTTTAAGACCTTGCCCTAGTCGAGAGTCTAAATTGCGTGTCAGAAGAAAGCTGGGAAAGTGGTTATTGCTCATTATTTTTCATTTGCTGATTCTTTCTTTAGGGTTCCTTTTCAAAAGGAGATTTTGGTGATGGAAGCAGCTGAAGAAGGAACAAAACCAGCTCTTGCCAGGAGTGCATGAAGTCCCTGTGGAGAGAAGCAAAGAACCTGGGCTTCCTCTGGGATGCTCCCCACCATGTCTCAGGAAGGAGACAGCTGCTGTTCCAATTTCTGCTCTGTGTGTGGAAAGGTACGCCTGGGTTTCTTCTGCTTGTTTTCTCTTTCTTTTTCTCTCTTTTAAGGAGAAGGGGTGGAGCAAGGGGAGACCCACTGGTCATTTGTTACCTCAAGAACAGGATGGATTCTGCATTCACCGTGAAAAACCTGGGCTAGTAGCACGGGCGTGTTTCAGGCTGGACTCTTCTTTTCCTGCTCAGTTTCCTTTTGGCTACAGGGAGACAGCTGTCGAAAGGTGTGTTTTCAAAGCCACTCTAGAAAACCGTGTTTCACTGTTGCAGGTGGTTCAGTGTGCTCTTGCAGTGTAGATGCGTTTGCTGTAGAATCTTAGTGGTTTCTGTTCCTAGGGGAGGACTGGGAGGAGGTAGTGAGAAGAGAATTCAATGCCTTGGGTGTATCTTAGTGAGAAATGTTGGCATGAGGTGCTGAAAGTCTTCAGCTGTAAAAGGACAGTGAGGCTCAGACTCCTTAACCTGCTGGAGCAGGGCGTAAGCAAGGAGTGGGCACTGCCCTCCCAAGTGCAGGCTGCACTTGGTTATGGTCTGCCAGGTCTCTGCTGCCCTGTGTTTCTTCTGAGAAGTTTGTTGGAGCTGCTTGGAGTAGTGAAGGGTGGGGAAGAAGTGCTGTTCAAGAGCTAAGGCTCTGCATGATAATTCTGGATGGATTGAACCACGGTGTCTGAAGACATAGCTTCCATCAGAATGATCCCAGCATTGTGCAAGTGTCTCAGCTGAACCCCCTGAGCAGGTGTCTGAGAGCACCCGCCTCCTCCAGCTGAGCCATAGGCAAGCTAACTGTGCCCAGGAATTACAGCTTATGCAGACTGAATATGCTTCCAAGTGTTTTCCTTAGTGATAAACAATGTCCCAGCACTCTGATATTCCATCTCCGGCACAATCTGGAGCATCTCTGCAAACCATGGGTGCCCCTTCCCACCCCCGTTTCTTCCTTTCTCTCTTTAGAATCAGTGTGGTGCAGTTCCCTGCGTTTGTGAGCAGCAGCCAGCAGGCCGCAAGAGATCCAGTTGCACCTTTAGCAGACAGAGGGATGTGATGGGGACAGACTGTCCTTACCGCCATGCAGAAGTGAGTTTTTCCCGTCCTCTATTAAGAAGTAGGAAAGAATAGAGTTTGAATGTTACTTCTGAGCAGGTGCTGTGCTGTAGGGGATGTCAGGTAACCATTTACTTGGGGGTGCGGGAAGGAGCAGTGCAAAGTGATGTATTAGTTTGTGTTTTGGCTGTTGAAGTGCAGTTCCATTTTGGGGAGCAAAAAGATGGGCTAATGTGGAAAACAGAAGGGAGAAGGCTAGTACCTGGACAGTGGGCTGAGCTTTGGTGACTGCAGCCATTTGCAGGAGAAGTTTTGCTGTTTTGCACAGTGGAGTTCAGAATGGGAGCTGATGATGAATGGGAGCTGCTGGAGAAACAGACTTCCATGGACAAGTTCCAGTGCCTCAATGACTTTCTTGTAGCGAGGCAGCAGTGATGCTGGAGGGCACGTGGTGAGTGCGTGGACAGGGTGGCACAAACGAGTGCGTGTGCTGAGGAGTTGGGCTGCACACAGGTGCAGACAAAGGGATGTTTGTGGTAGGTGTAGGCACGTCCGTGTTCCCAGGGATGGTTTGCACACGTCTGTGAATGCAAAGGAGGGCAGAAGATGCGGTGCGTGCATGAGGGTGTGCAAAGCAGGCAGGGTGGCACACAGGTGTGCGTGTGCACGTGGATAGGGGAAGGCTGGGGTTACAGGTTGACCTGTGCTGAGGTGAGTGGGGGCTCACGGTGTTGCTCAGTGGTAGATTTGTTCACACTGAGTGCTACCAGGAAACTCGCGCACCCTTTTTGTTTCAGCTGTGCCAGTGCTGTGATCCCTTGCTGCTGGGCTGGGGTGTTGGAAGGATGGTGTGCGTGCCGAGCTCCCATCTCTCTTGCAGGAATCAAGTGTAGAGCCAAAGGGATGTTTGGGCCAGGTGGCTGCAAGAAGGCTGGCTGTTTGGGATGGTGGTAGCTGATGGAAAATGGGTATTCCGTTCAGCTTTTAACAGAAGTCAGGGGTCCTACAGCAAGAATGACTAGGATCTCGAATGGCTTCAAACATGCACACTGAGTACATCTGTCCTGCCATGCCATCTCTGCTTCTTTCTGATGAAAGCATTTTTACGACCACGTGTTGGGCCTGTTTGCTTGAAGAAGGAGAAATGTTAGGTACAGTTCTCACCGAGAACTTCTGCGTAATTTGAATCATGAGTGTTAGCACAGTTCTCCTACTACTAATGGCTTTCACTAAACCACGTCCCTCAACACAACATTCAGTCGTTCCTTGAACACCCCCAGCGTCGGTGACTCCACCAGCTCCCTGGGCAGTCCATTCCAGTGCTTGGCCACCCTTTCTGAGAAGTAATATTTCCTAATGTCCAGCCTGAATCTCCTCTGCTGCAGCTTGAAACCATTCCCTCTAGTTCTGTCAATAATGACACAAGAGGACAGGCCGTCCCCCAGCTCACTACAACCTCCCTTCAGGAAGTTATATTGAGCAAGAAGGTCTCCCCTGAGCCATCTCTTCTCCAGGCTGAGCATTCCCAGCTCCTGCAGCCTCTCCTCATATGGCCCCATTGTGCTCCAGAGCCCTCACCAGCTTTGTTGCCCTTCTTTGAACACGTTCCAAAGCCTCAGTGTCTTTCTTGCACTGAGGGGTCCAAAACTGGAAACAGAACTTGAGTTGCAGCATCACCAGTGCCGAGTACAGGGGGACAGTCACCTCTCCGCTCCTGCTGGCAGTGCTGTTTCTGGCGCAAAATGAATGTAAGTGTCACATGTGTAACATCCTTTTTGATGGAGTTCTCTGACGGGAGTCCAATGGATTTGAGACCTGACTTGAAGCCTGTGGGCATCACCCAGGAGTTGGAGTGCCAGGATTAGGCCAGGGAACAGGAACCTCTTTGGTGGTTATTAACTCCCACCTTTTTTGGTCAGGAATCTATGTATGTATTTTTGTTGTTTTTTTTTTCATGCAAAGAAGAGACCAGTGAAGCTGTGAGGTGTCTAGAGCACAAGTCTTATGGGGAGCTTCTTATGGAACTGGGATGATTTAGTCTGGAAGAGAGGAGGCTCAGGGAGGACCTTATCATTCTGTACGATTACCTGAAGAGAGGTTATGTGGAGGTGAGGGTTGTCCTGCTCTTCTCCCATGTAAGTAGTGACAGGAGTGGAAGGAACAACCTCAGGTTGTATGAGGGGAGATTCAGCTTGGATGTTAAGAAAACCATCTCCAAATGGGTGCTCAGACGCTGGAGGCATCTGCTGGCTGAGCGCTTTGTTGGGTGAGCATCACACTGCTGGAAAGCACGCAGCTGTTGTCTCTGCGAACAGCCCCATCCGTGGGGACTGGTGGCTTTTTCATGTTACCCTTGTGTTTCAAGTCCTACATCCAGTTACTCGTGCTGTTTGAAAGCACCATCTTAGAGGCAGCCTTGATTTCTGCAGCTGCGAGCTTTGTGCCACGGGAGCTCCCCTGCTTCTCCCTGGGATGGGCGACCGAATGGAAGGCCCAGCAGAAGTCTGGGTAGGTGATATCACTTGCTGTTCCTTTCCCCACCCGTGCCAGGAGAAGCAGGGAATGGGACTGGGGGACATCCCAGCGGTGGGATCCTGCCTCAGCAGAACTGAATGGCTGTTCTGATCCATGTATTTTAACCTGAGTGGATCTGACACTAACAAGAGAGGCGAGGGGCCTGTGGGAAAAAAAATGTATGTGCCACAATGTGTGCTATAATGTAAACCATGAGGTGGGTCAGAGTGGAGCACAGGCTTGGGTGCATCTGATTCAGGAGCAGGGACACGCAATGCTCATCTTGGGTGTCTGGCTGACAACAAGAGCAGAGAGGTAAGTTTCACAGGGTCGCGTGCCCATTTTATTTTCTTTTTCATTCATGATGCATAGAGGCGTTACCCAGACAAAGTGAGCATTTGTCAGCTGGACTTGCTAGAAATGACCTAGGCAGTGAAATGGGTTTGAAGCATCCCAAAGAGCCCTGCAAAAGAATGCTGAGAGTTAACCTGGCACCCTCCTTTGGAAACCTCCGGTGTCTGTCAGCTCTTCAGCTGTGCCCAAACACCTCCCATTGCGCTGCCACACCAGGACGTAATTCCAACCCCACCCTGAGTTCTGGAATGTTGTGGTGCCGTGTTGGAATCACATGTGACCAGGGGGTCTTGCCTCCCCCCCTTGTGGGGGGTCATGGTGGACCAGGCTGGTGGCTGTTGGTGATGTCATAAGCAGCTGGCATGTGGAGAGGAGTGGTGTGTTCTATGTTCCTTTGTGGGCGTGTAGGAGTTCGGAGTGGTTGTTTGGCTTGTTGTTCTTGTGCCTTTAGTGCCTTTGTTTGAGTACCATCGTGCGCAGCATCCTGTAGGTAAGCTGAGCCGGCGTGGGATGGACGGGTGGGCAGTGAGGTGTTGAGAAGTGCTGGCTGTCGGAGCTCCCAGCACCGTATTGCTTACTCTTGCGCATCAGACGTCATTTTCCCCCGGTAGACACGTCCCAAAGGGGGTATTCATAAAAGTACCACCCGTCCCATGCTTCTTCAGCCGTCTTCTTTGCTCAGTTGTGGAAGCAGAGTAAAGCTGCTGGGCGGACAGGCATCACATAGCCTGAGACTCAGCATGTCTTGCAGCAAGTGGATGGGACAGTTGTGCTGTGTGCTTTATTCCATGGCTGTCTTATTCCTGCTCACTGACCTGCTCTTTCTCTCTCCTCTGCCCACCCTCTGCCCACTGCCTTGGTGCAGCTTTTGCTCTCATAAGATCTGAGCAGAGTGACCAGGAACTGCTGCAGATAGCCTGAGGTGATCTCGTTGCCAGGTACGTGCCATCTTTTGTCCCACCACGTCGTTTTGCATGCCGTGGGTTTCTTCACTGCCCTCCAGCTCAGCCCTCAGAAGAGTGCTGTCTAATGCCCTGCTGTCGCACTGTCAGAGCGCTCTGGGCGAATGCATCTGCTGCTCTGTGCCAGAGTCCCCATCTGCTGGCAGAGGGATAGCAACTTGGTACAGCACTGCCTCAGAGGCTGTCACGTTTGAATTTACTGAAGCAAGGGGTAGTTTCTCGAACACTTGCCTATGCCGCAGGGTATGCAAGGGTAGCTCTGAAGAAGTCCCTCCATACTGTGCTGGGTGAATAGAGAAAACAGAAGTGTGTTTCTGCTCTGTTCCAGCTTGTCACACCTGCTGGGATGGGCAACGCATGCAGCGAGATCAGATGTGAGCCCGAGGTAGCGGGCACGGAGGTACAGTATGAAGCTCTGACTTGTCTTTGTTCCCTGTGTTGAGCTAGCAGAGGGAGCTGCAGATGTACTCTCCTACAGGAAAGAGTGGGCCAAAGGGGGCCAGGCCACCTGTCCACGCCAGTGCCATTGCTGATGAGTCTGTGTAGAGAGAGATGCATCTTTGCATGGCCTGGCGATCCTGCTGCATGCCAGGAAGAGAAACAACTGTGATGAGAAGTGCAGCTCCTTCTGAAGTGCTCCTGAGCAGGAGGGAGCGCATTTCCTGCAGCTTTCTCTGCAGATGTGCTCCTCACCTTGAAATCCTCCTGGTTTGTCCTCAGCTCCTGACCACGGCCTGTGCTCTGTTTTGCAGGCTGATAACATGTGGAAGCCGCAGCTGGTGCGTGCGGAGTCATCTTTCAACGTGCCAGCGATTGCGGCAGCCCATGTTATTAAGCGTTACGTCGCCCAGGGGCCGGATGAAGTCTCCCTGGAGGTAAGCAGTTACAGGCGTTCCTTGTTGTCATGCACGGGAGAGTAGTCTAGGGTGTGAACGGCTCAGGAATATTCACAGACACCTTCAGAATGTCTCGTGAGGTGAAGCTTCGAAGGTTCGGTTCCAGCTTAGACTTGCGCTGGGTCAGGAGGAGTTCAGCCATCTCTCCAGTATGGTTGGATTGGGCATTTGAACCTTGTAATCAAGCAGATCCTGCCCAGTATGGGAGCCTGGTCTCTGAGCAACAGCAGACGGGTGTGTGAAGTGTGCAGATGTGTTCAGGAAGCCCTGCTAACCGATGCCCGTGGTTAAAGTGGAGCTCTTCCATAGCCTTTGGCAGAGAGCCTGCTGATTTTGAGACCTGTTTCCTACTGCACAGCTGTACTGTGTATGTTGTGTGACCCTTGTACCTCCAAGTTCAGTTTTAGAAGGGAAAATGCCTTGGGGCTGCATTGGTGCAATTGCTGTCTAGCTTTAGGATATTCTGTGGCGCAGAAGAAGGCAGTTATTTGAGCTGTGCTTTCCTGCCAGCTGTGCTGAAGCTGGGATTGACGTTTCAATCTCTTGCAGGTGGGAGACTTGGTGTGCATTATTGATATGCCACCAAAGGAGCTGAGCCCCCGGTGGAGAGGCAAGCGTGGCTTTCAGGTAGGCACATGCTTTCGACTAGAGAGCCCAACTTCAGTAGAGTCAGGAATATCAGCTTGGAGCTGCTCTGCCTGCACAGGATGGCTTCCGGATGCAAACGGTTGCCCTGTGTCGCTGTCAGGGGACATTCCCTTGGGCTCTGGGCTCAGGCTAATGCCCTCCTCTCTTTTTGTTCTTGTTACAGGTTGGGTTTTTCCCTGGTGAGTGCGTGGAGCTCATCAGTGGAAAAGTTCCCGAGTCCCTCATCAATTCATTGCCAAAGCCAGGTACACATGTTACATTTGACAATGCGGGTTAGTAAAATGGGGTCAGAGCGTGGCTTTCAGGGGGTTCGTTAATGCTAGCGTTGAGCAAGATTAGCAACAGGACTGCATTAAGGTCCATGGGAACACGCAGAGATCTGTCCCAATCCCACTGTGTTTATTGTTGGGCTTGGGGAAGTCACAGAATCCTCCTGGAATGGCTTGGGATTGGCAGGGGCCTAAAGGATCATCCTCAGGCTCCATGGCCTCTGCCTCAGTCTGGGTCGGCAGCCGACGCATTTAGCAGGAGTCGAGAGCAGGCTGTCCGGGGCCCCTTCTGACCTGGCCTTGGGCACGTGCAGGGACGGGGAAAATCCGTTCTTGCGTGTCCTTGTTGGGAATGTTCTTCCCGATGTTCCGTGCTCGGTCGAAGGCGTTACGCTCAGCCTCGTCCAACCGAGCCAAGCCTGAAATGAACTGGTTTCTTTGTTTTGTTTCTTTGCAGTGCCGAGGAAACGGGGCAAGCTCAGCACCTTCCTTCGTTCGGTGGTGAAGGCTCGCCCCAGGAGATCGGAGCAGCCGGAGCCAGCGAAGGAAGGGGTGTTTGGGTGTGACCTGGGGGAGCACCTTCTCCGCTCTGGCCGTGATGGTAAGGAACAGCCCATTGCTGAGATCTCCCTCCGCTGGGCATCTAAAGATAAAAGGGAGATCATATCCAACAATTGTTTCAGTCTGAAAACATAGGAAGCCTTCTGGCCAAACAGAGCATCCTGCATCCTTTTCCTAGCTCTTCTGGACTTGAGATTGCATTCCTCCATTCCCCAGGGAGCTGTGATGGGACTTGCAGTGTCTGTGGTTTTGCCAGAATTACTTTCTCCAGGCTGTTGATTGGTGGTGGCATTTCTGGAAAGCCAAGAACACGTCTCTGTGCAGTTTCCTCACAGCTGTCTCTGCCAGCTTTCTCCTCTAAGGAGGAAGCAAGCGGTGGCCCGGCTGGGCTTACTGGGTGGGATGTGAGAAGAGCAGGGCCTGAAGCAGGACTTGAGTAAGAAGCTGAGCTAACCGCTGGCTCTTGTTCTGTAGTCCCCCAGGTCCTGCAGAGCTGCGCCGAGTTCATTGAGCAGCATGGCGTGGTGCAGGGGATCTACCGCCTGTCCGGCATGGCGTCCAGGATCCAGCGCCTACGGTAAGAGTGCTGCGACTGACACAGCTGTCAGCAGGGGCACGTGCCATGCTGCGGGCGTTCAGAGGAACCCCTTCCTTTTCTTGACTGTATTCTGTGTGGCTTTGGACTTGCTTTCCTCTTTCTCAAAGCCCTCTGCCCAATCCTGTGTCCTTCTCTGCAGCCATGAGTTTGAGTTGGAGCAGGTTCCCGAGCTCAGCGTCCGAGACATTCACAGCGTGAGCTCCCTCTGCAAGATGTACTTCAGGGAGCTCCCGAACCCTCTGCTGACCGAGCAGCTGTATGCCAAGTTCTCGGTAAGCTCAGGGCAATGTCTTGGAAATGACACTCACCTCTCCCCTGGGCGTCCTGGCTGATGGTTGCAGCAGTGCCCCAGCTCCGAGGTCTTATTTCTGTTAGCCCCATGAGGCATGTCTTTGCCACATCCTGCCTCAGGCTGATGCCACTTTTGGTGGTGCCAGGAGGTGCTTATTTAAGCTATTCACGACGCTTGGAAGAATTCCCTTTCCTTTGCTATTCCCGCCTGGTGTCTGAATCCCTTCCTGCCTTTTTCCAGGACGCTGTTTGCGCTGCGACGGAGGAGGAGCGGCTGCTCAGCATGCAGGATGCCATCCAGCAGCTGCCCGCTCCTCACTACAGGTCAGTGCTGCGCTCGGTCTGCTGAGTTCAGCCCTGCTGCCTTTCAGAGGGCCATGATGCGATTCCAGGTGTTGCCTCACGCTGGCAGCATCATGCCTGTGCACGCTGAAGCGGCTGAAGGCTGCGTCGGGTCGGTTGATTGGGTCAGTTCCTTGGTACGGGGGCACGGTTGGTGCAGCCGATGGCTGCGGCTGTGCTGTGCTGGGGCTTGGTGCTGCAGTGTGGTGGCATTGGGAATGTTTTACCTACTTCATATTCAGGGACGGTAGCAATGACAACAACCGGCATGAAGTGAGGTTTGTTTTGTGCGCTGCAGCACGGCTTGCTTTTTGGTGCTGAACATCTGCCCCTCTTGTTTTCCAGGACGCTGGAATACCTTATGAGACACTTGGCGTCTCTGGCCGGGAACTGCTCCATCACCAACATGCATGCTCAGAACTTGGCGATAGTGTGGGCTCCAAACCTCTTAAGGTAAACTTCCGTTTCAACACGATGCTTACTTCTGCTCTGGCCCAACCCCAGGGGCACAATTTCCAGGTGACAGTTTCTACTCACTTGTTTAGCTGGGACTGCTGTGTCCCTGATCATCCAGGAGAATTTTGTCAGTGGCATCGCTGATTGCCCACTGCGGAAGTCTCCAGAGCCCAACTTGTCAGGTTTTGGCTACAGAAATTCAGACTGGGGGAAATGATCCTGGGGAAATGACTTGTAAGATCTGCCTTTTCTTCAGATCCCAGCAGAGCCAGTCCGCCTGCGCCAGCGGAGAAGCTGCGTGCAAGGAGCTGCAGACGCAGTCAGATGTTGTGGAGTTCCTCATCAGCCACACAGACGTCCTCTTCCCCTCCAAATCCACGCCAGCCGTGGGAGAGAGGGCAGGTGAGCGTCTTCCTCCATTAGCTTGATCTTGATCTGACACCTTGATCCAAGCCAGGCCTTCTCCAAGACCTTTGAAAATGCTTTTTCTGTCGAGGAGACAGCAGGCTTCGGGGTTTAGATTAGAATATGGTGCCCCGTTCCTGGGTCCTGAGAGTGTCCAAACCCAAAGCTTCCATGGAGAAAACCGTCACTGCCGTTCAGATGTTTTGCAAGCAGGTGAAGCTTGATTGAAGTGTGGCAGCAAAGCTTTCCGAGGTCCCTGCCCCCTAGTTTTTCTAGGTTTTTTGTTTGCCTGTTTCGATACAGTGAGCTGCTCTTAATTGTGGCTGTGTCCTTTGCCACGAGCATACCTCTGAGCACACGGTTCTTTTGAGCTCCTCTTCTTCCAGTGGCTCTGATAAGCAAGTCTGAGAGAAATGCAGAACTGGGATGGCTGTGCGGCTGCCTTCTGATCCTCCCTCTTACCTGTGGTTTCCCCTTGCAGGGCACAGCTCTCTGGACGGGCCCAAGTCTGTGTGGGTGTCTCCTCCATCCACAAAGCTGCTCACGCTGCAGGAGGCACAGGCTGAGAGGAGAGGCCAGAGCAGCTCTCCTGCTGCGACACAGAGCAGCAACACCGAGGTGGAGGAAGGCCCCACAGCTGTAATGAGGAACTTCCACACGGTCATTGATTCTCCATCGGAAAGGTAAAGAGGACTTCCCTTTCCAGCCGCTATCATCATTGGTCGGGTGGGTTTGCCAGGAACGGGCAACTGTCGGCAAGGGCTCGGAGCAGCTCTTCCCTCACCCTGCACCACGACTGACAGCACGCTCTGCTTTCTCTCTCCAGACCAAGTTCTCACAGCAAGAGGACGGAGTCACCAGCTGGCAGTTGGCGTTCCTGTTTCTGTCTGGGCAAACCATCCCCTGCAGCCAAACGCCAACTGCAGCTCAGTGCCAGGGATCCCTCAGAAGCACAAGTCGTGGTCCTGGCAGGTAAGGGTGCAAATCCAGCTTTCAAAGCACTGCTTGTCAGCAGCACAGGTAGGATTCATGCTTTCAGTGGGCTTGTACCTCCTTCTGGCGCTCGAGCCTGTGCCTGACATCTTTGGTTCACCCCTGTCTTTCCCAAATGAGTCTCTTGTCAACACAAGAGCTGGACCTGCACGAGGATCACTGTCAAGACAGTGACACTGTTGCTAGAAGCCTATTTGCTTCTGCCCACCACCACTACGTAGCCAGATGTCAAGAACCTCTTTCATGATTCATCTTGTGAACGTTTGACACTAACCGCTGTCCATCTACTCCTTCCTAGGTGACCCGAGCCCTCGTGTGTCCCGAAGACGCAGGGCATGCTACGACAGCGCATCCTGTGCTTCCATCAATGAAGAGCTGTTAGGAAGCACAGGGTGCTGCATTTCAGTGGAGAGCCTTCCATATGGCACCATCAATGCAGACAAGAACATCATCGTCGTTGAAGCCCTCGTTCATCCCATCCCTCCGGAAGCTGCTGACCTGAGCCTGCCAGACACCACAGGCACCAGCGTGGATTGGGACCCAGTGCAGGGGTCCCAGGACAGCCCAGCCCAAGCACAGCCCGAGTGCCCCGACAGCAGCACCACCATGCAGGCTCAGGTCAGCAACACCGAGGAGAAGCCGAGCCTCTTGGAGGGGGGTGTAGAATCAGGCCACCAGTGCCAGGCTCCAAGCAACAGCACGAGCTCTGAGTTACTCTCTCCTTAACAACAGAGGATTGGTCCCATCTTAAAGCCTGGACCTCTCACGCCCTCCTTTGTCCCATTGAATAAAGGCACGCTTGTGCTCAATCAACACTTTGGCTGCATTCCGATTCTTCATTCACAGGGACTGGGATGAATGCAAGAAACAGCAAGGCAGCTCAGCTTGCAGTGCTCTGGCTGTGGGGTGCGTGCAGCCGAGCTCTGGGTGTGTTCCCATTTTGCCTGACTTTGGGATGCCTGCAGCGAGAGCTCTGCTACCATTTTTTATCCTAGCATCCTGGAACTGCTCATGAAAACTCCAAGCCTCCTGGCTGCGGCTTTGTGATGCTTTTCAGTGCTTTTTCTTTATTGCTTTTTGGATGCTCTAACACCTCTGTCCTCTCGTCGTTTCCATTCCCGGCTCCCACCTCTGAGCCAGCCCTGCAGATCATCTCCAGCCCTGCCATCATGGCGCTGCGGCAGGAGGAGCTCACCCTGACCAACATCAGGCAGTGCTGCCTGCCTCTCTCACTCTCTAGACCAAGTGTAACTACGCTGTTGTGGAGACAAATGCTTTCTGTCACATCCTCCATCCCCGCAGCCATTTACTGGTAGGCGGCTCTTGCAGAAGAAGATTCAAGCAGCAGGACCTTTTGCCCAACTACAGCACACGAATGCTACAAAAGCAGAAACAACCCGCAAGCTCTGAGTCTGTGAGTCTGCACAGGCACGCACCGACTGCGTTTGATGGTACCCCCCATCCTTGATTTCCTTCCCTGCTTCTTGTCTGATGGCACTGCTGAGCCAGGAACAAGCTGCCCGGCGTGGCAGAGCGTGGTGCAGAGCTGTGCTGGGACCTCCTCCCCTTCCTCTGCTGCAGCTTGGCGTGCAACCTCACCCACTTCTCTGACAGACCTGCTGATCCCATCGGGAAGCTCTGGCACGGGATGTGCCTCCAACCCAAAGCTCCTTCCCACCTCCCAAGGGAAAGCAAAGCAACCCGAGCATCGCCAACAAACCTGCCCAGCAGACAGCAGGGAATGCAAACAGCTTCTGGCTGCTCCCCTGCACTCCCATCCTAAGTAAGAGACCCCACGAGGACTGGCTGGGAAATCAGTGCATGACACACGTGAGTGTGCACAGGATTGTGCAAAGCAGTGGGGTTCCACCAGTGTGTGTGTATTTGTGCACAGATGCTGTTGCACACGTTTGTGTTCATGAGTGTACAAACCAGTGGGGTTGCTCAGGTCTGTGCATGTCAGTGGGTATGTGAGCAAGGACAAGCACGCACATATATGTGCGTGCACAGGGGTGTGTAAAGGTTGGAGCTGTGCAAAGACATTGTGGTACCGGTGTGTGTGTGCACTTTGGGAGTGAAAGGAAGGGGTTGCGCGTGTGTCTGTGTGTGTGCGCACAGGGCTGCACTAAGGGATGTGGTTGCGTGAGTGTGTGTGAGCACATGGATAGTGCGTGGATGCGGTGGCACCAATGTGTGCTTGCACAGGGGTGTGCTGAGGAGTTGGGTTGCACACAGGTGCACACACAGGGATGTTTGTGGTAGCTGTAGGCAGCTCTGAGCAAGTTTTTCTGAGCAAGTTCCCATCTCTTTTCCATTCCTTTGCCCCTCAGAACGGTTTTCCAGTGGCTCTCGTCCAAGAATTCTTGGAACAGCCTGCGGCTGGCTCTCCTGAAGCTCAGGGTCCTGACTTTGCTTTTGGCCAGGCCCGCATTCCTCGAGATGAGGAACTCTAGGAGGGCATGGTCACTACAGGCCTGACCACCTCCAGACTTAAGCCCTGCTGTGCACCGTGTCCAGTAATGCTTCCCTTCTGCTTGGTGTGCTTAATGCTTGGGCCACACAGTTCATCTCTGTGCACTCCAGCAGTCTCTCAGACAGCTTGCAGCCAGCCATGCTGATTTCCCAGCCTGACTGGAATCCCCCATCAAGTTAAGAGTCAGTGAGCGCGGTGCTTCTGGTAGCTGCAGTAAGCAGGGCCCATCAACAGGCTCCCTTCACCGGGCGGCCTGGAGCAGACCCTCACCTCCAGAAGCCCACGATTGGTTCAGTCATTAATTTGACCTGCAAGTTCTCCATGTGATCATGGCTGTTCTTAGTCCTTAGCAGTCAGCTTCTTCATATAGAGGGCAAATCCCTTGCCCTCCTGAATTCCACAGTAACAATCACGTCTGCTTTGTGTCAGGCTTTTGTTTTCTTTTTTTTAGTTATTACTATTCTTTTCCCATTTACTAGGTAGGAAAGCTACTTTCTGAGCCAGGAGAAGAAGAAGTGCAACAGGCAACAATCTTCCTTGCACTACGCAGTTTGCATGAGTAGCCAAGTGCTCCTGAGGTCATGTGTGCTGCAGAGCTGACCTTGGTGGCAGGGGCCGTGTCTTCATTTTCTACCTGCCCCGTGGGAACATAAGAAGACTATTCAGAGCAGGAGCTGCAGAGCAGGATGAACGGCATGAGAAGGTAAGGCTGGGAACCAAGGAGGCAGCTTTTGTGTCGGGCAGCAGTGATGCAGGGGGCTCCACAGCAGGAAGCTGGCTCATCCAAACGCTTGCTGAGTGTTTGGAAGCCCAAACCCTTATGGTCTCTAAGCTGAAGGCAGCCCAGAGGCAGCATGTCCTTGATCTGATCGTGGTGTGCCTGAGTGAGGGAGTGATCCAAGCTGGATGCAGAAGAGTCATCTTAATTTCTCTGATATTTGACTTCAGGTGACACCTCTTGGGTGTTGGTTTCCTAAAATTTGGATCTAGGAGGCGGCCTCTCCCTTTGCTTAAGGTTGCAGTCATTGCTGGTGTGGGATCATTTGTCCCACAGCTGGTGAGCAGAGCTGTTGCTCTCCTGAGCGTGCTGCACGTGGAGACAGAGCTTTGGACCCCCTTGGTAAAGACCACCCTGTGAGAGCCTGTCAGAAGCACTGCTGCGGTGTGCACGTGAGCTGGGCGCAGCTTAGGCTGAGCAGAACTAAGAGGTGAGCTGGGTTTGGTGCTGGGTGGTTGCTGGGAGGTGTCTCAGCAGAAAAGCCAGGCTGGGGTGTGCACGCTGTGTCAGTCCTCATCCCAGCTGGCAGTGAGAGTTGGAGGAGGGTGATGGGTGCTGCCTGCTCTCGCTGCTGCACCGAGTTTGTGGCACAGCAGCACAGTGGTGAGTGAGCTGGGAGGGGGACGGACTGCTGCTGTGCATGGCTAGGCCAGAGCTGGAGGTTTGTCCAACACGTGCGTCATGCTGGTGCAGCCATTGCAGCTGCAGCAGGAGTGGAAGACAAAGAAGTTTTCTTCGTGAGAGCAACACCAATGATTTGATTCAAATGTATAACTGCTGTGAAGATGGTGAGGAACAGATCCACCTGAAAGACATGCTTGATCACATCAGGAATGAGCATGTGATCAAATAGAGCCAGCATGGCTTTCCCAGGGGAAGGCCATGCCTAACCAGTCTGGCGGCCTTCTGTGATGGAGTGGCGGCATTTGTGGACAAAAGGAAGGAAACAGATGTCATTGACCTGGACTTGAGCAAGATCTTTGACATGGCCCTCCACCACATCCTTCTCTCTAAATTGGAGGGACGTGGATTTGACAGGTGGACCACCTGGTGGAGAAGGTATTGGTTGAAAGGCCACAGACAGAGGGTGGTGATTCATGGTTCTGTGTCCAGGTGGAGGCCGATACCAAGTGGTGTCATCCAGGAGTCTGTCTTGGGACCAGTGCTTTTTTACATCGTTATCAGGGACACCAATGATGCAATCGAGTGCACCCTCTGCTGTTTGCTGAGGGTGCGTCTGACACAGCGGAAGGAAGGGATGCCATTCAGAGGGACCTCGCCCGAGAGGTTGGCCTAGGTGAATCTAATGAGGTTCAGCACAGCAAAGTGCAAGGTTTTGCACTGGGGCTGGAGGAATCCCAGGCATTCCTACAGACTGGGAGGAGCGGTCCTTAAGAGAAGCCCCGCAGAGAAGGACCTGGGGGTCCTGGTGGATGAAGAAGAGAATGTGAGCCATCAGCGTGTTCTTGCAGCTCAGAGAGCAAATGGTACCCTGGGCTGCATCAGAAGAGGGGATGGCCAGCAGGGACAGGGAGGTGATTGATCTTCATGATCCTTGAGGTCCCCTCCAACCCGGGCCGTTCTATGGTTCTGTGATTACACTCGCTGTCCGAAATAATGGCAGCTGTGCAGAAGCTGGATATATGTGGGGACAGCTCTTGTAAGCAGCTGATTTTAAGACCTTGCCCTAGTCGAGAGTCTAAATTGCGTGTCAGAAGAAAGCTGGGAAAGTGGTTATTGCTCATTATTTTTCATTTGCTGATTCTTTCTTTAGGGTTCCTTTTCAAAAGGAGATTTTGGTGATGGAAGCAGCTGAAGAAGGAACAAAACCAGCTCTTGCCAGGAGTGCTTGAAGTCCCTGTGGAGAGGAGCAAAGAACCTGGGCTTCCTCTGGGATGCTCCCCACCATGTCTCAGGAAGGAGACAGCTGCTGTTCCAATTTCTGCTCTGTGTGTGGAAAGGTACGCCTGGGTTTCTTCTGCTTGTTTTCTCTTTCTTTTTCTCTCTTTTAAGGAGAAGGGGTGGAGCAAGGGGAGACCCACTGGTCATTTGTTACCTCAAGAACAGGATGGATTCTGCATTCACCGTGAAAAACCTGGGCTAGTAGCACGGGCGTGTTTCAGGCTGGACTCTTCTTTTCCTGCTCAGTTTCCTTTTGGCTACAGGGAGACAGCTGTCGAAAGGTGTGTTTTCAAAGCCACTCTAGAAAACCGTGTTTCACTGTTGCAGGTGGTTCAGTGTGCTCTTGCAGTGTAGATGCGTTTGCTGTAGAATCTTAGTGTTTTCTGTTCCTAGGGGAGGACTGGGAGGAGGTAGTGAGAAGAGAATTCAATGCCTTGGGTGTATCTTAGTGAGAAATGTTGGCATGAGGTGCTGAAAGTCTTCAGCTGTAAAAGGACAGTGAGGCTCAGACTCCTTAACCTGCTGGAGCAGGGCGGAAGCAAGGAGTGGGCACTGCCCTCCCAAGTGCAGGCTGCACTTGGTTATGGTCTGCCAGGTCTCTGCTGCCCTGTGTTTCTTCTGAGAAGTTTGTTGGAGCTGCTTGGAGTAGTGAAGGGTGGGGAAGAAGTGCTGTTCAAGAGCTAAGGCTCTGCATGATAATTCTGGATGGATTGAACCACGGTGTCTGAAGACATAGCTTCCATCAGAATGATCCCAGCATTGTGCAAGTGTCTCAGCTGAACCCCCTGAGCAGGTGTCTGAGAGCACCCGCCTCCTCCAGCTGAGCCATAGGCAAGCTAACTGTGCCCAGGAATTACAGCTTATGCAGACTGAATATGCTTCCAAGTGTTTTCCTTAGTGATAAACAATGTCCCAGCACTCTGATATTCCATCTCCGGCACAATCTGGAGCATCTCTGCAAACCATGGGTGCCCCTTCCCACCCCCGTTTCTTCCTTTCTCTCTTTAGAATCAGTGTGGTGCAGTTCCCTGCGTTTGTGAGCAGCAGCCAGCAGGCCGCAAGAGATCCAGTTGCACCTTTAGCAGACAGAGGGATGTGATGGGGACAGACTGTCCTTACCGCCATGCAGAAGTGAGTTTTTCCCGTCCTCTATTAAGAAGTAGGAAAGAATAGAGTTTGAATGTTACTTCTGAGCAGGTGCTGTGCTGTAGGGGATGTCAGGTAACCATTTACTTGGGGGTGCGGGAAGGAGCAGTGCAAAGTGATGTATTAGTTTGTGTTTTGGCTGTTGAAGTGCAGTTCCATTTTGGGGAGCAAAAAGATGGGCTAATGTGGAAAACAGAAGGGAGAAGGCTAGTACCTGGACAGTGGGCTGAGCTTTGGTGACTGCAGCCATTTGCAGGAGAAGTTTTGCTGTTTTGCACAGTGGAGTTCAGAATGGGAGCTGATGATGAATGGGAGCTGCTGGAGAAACAGACTTCCATGGACAAGTTCCAGTGCCTCAATGACTTTCTTGTAGCGAGGCAGCAGTGATGCTGGAGGGCACGTGGTGAGTGCGTGGACAGGGTGGCACAAACGAGTGCGTGTGCTGAGGAGTTGGGCTGCACACAGGTGCAGACAAAGGGATGTTTGTGGTAGGTGTAGGCACGTCCGTGTTCCCAGGGATGGTTTGCACACGTCTGTGAATGCAAAGGAGGGCAGAAGATGCGGTGCGTGCATGAGGGTGTGCAAAGCAGGCAGGGTGGCACACAGGTGTGCGTGTGCACGTGGATAGGGGAAGGCTGGGGTTACAGGTTGACCTGTGCTGAGGTGAGTGGGGGCTCACGGTGTTGCTCAGTGGTAGATTTGTTCACACTGAGTGCTACCAGGAAACTCGCGCACCCTTTTTGTTTCAGCTGTGCCAGTGCTGTGATCCCTTGCTGCTGGGCTGGGGTGTTGGAAGGATGGTGTGCGTGCCGAGCTCCCATCTCTCTTGCAGGAATCAAGTGTAGAGCCAAAGGGATGTTTGGGCCAGGTGGCTGCAAGAAGGCTGGCTGTTTGGGATGGTGGTAGCTGATGGAAAATGGGTATTCCGTTCAGCTTTTAACAGAAGTCAGGGGTCCTACAGCAAGAATGACTAGGATCTCAAATGGCTTCAAACGTGCACACTGAGTACATCTGTCCTGCCATGCCATCTCTGCTTCTTTCTGATGAAAGCATTTTTACGACCACGTGTTGGGCCTGTTTGCTTGAAGAAGGAGAAATGTTAGGTACAGTTCTCACCGAGAACTTCTGCGTAATTTGAATCATGAGTGTTAGCACAGTTCTCCTACTACTAATGGCTTTCACTAAACCACGTCCCTCAACACAACATTCAGTCGTTCCTTGAACACCCCCAGCGTCGGTGACTCCACCAGCTCCCTGGGCAGTCCATTCCAGTGCTTGGCCACCCTTTCTGAGAAGTAATATTTCCTAATGTCCAGCCTGAATCTCCTCTGCTGCAGCTTGAAACCATTCCCTCTAGTTCTGTCAATAATGACACAAGAGGACAGGCCGTCCCCCAGCTCACTACAACCTCCCTTCAGGAAGTTATATTGAGAAAGAAGGTCTCCCCTGAGCCATCTCTTCTCCAGGCTGAGCATTCCCAGCTCCTGCAGCCTCTCCTCATATGGCCCCATTGTGCTCCAGAGCCCTCACCAGCTTTGTTGCCCTTCTTTGAACACGTTCCAAAGCCTCAGTGTCTTTCTTGCACTGAGGGGTCCAAAACTGGAAACAGAACTTGAGTTGCAGCATCACCAGTGCCGAGTACAGGGGGACAGTCACCTCTCCGCTCCTGCTGGCAGTGCTGTTTCTGGCGCAAAATGAATGTAAGTGTCACATGTGTAACATCCTTTTTGATGGAGTTCTCTGACGGGAGTCCAATGGATTTGAGACCTGACTTGAAGCCTGTGGGCATCACCCAGGAGTTGGAGTGCCAGGATTAGGCCAGGGAACAGGAACCTCTTTGGTGGTTATTAACTCCCACCTTTTTTGGTCAGGAATCTATGTATGTATTTTTGTTGTTTTTTTTTTCATGCAAAGAAGAGACCAGTGAAGCTGTGAGGTGTCTAGAGCACAAGTCTTATGGGGAGCTTCTTATGGAACTGGGATGATTTAGTCTGGAAGAGAGGAGGCTCAGGGAGGACCTTATCATTCTGTACGATTACCTGAAGAGAGGTTATGTGGAGGTGAGGGTTGTCCTGCTCTTCTCCCATGTAAGTAGTGACAGGAGTGGAAGGAACAACCTCAGGTTGTATGAGGGGAGATTCAGCTTGGATGTTAAGAAAACCATCTCCAAATGGGTGCTCAGACGCTGGAGGCATCTGCTGGCTGAGCGCTTTGTTGGGTGAGCATCACACTGCTGGAAAGCACGCAGCTGTTGTCTCTGCGAACAGCCCCATCCGTGGGGACTGGTGGCTTTTTCATGTTACCCTTGTGTTTCAAGTCCTACATCCAGTTACTCGTGCTGTTTGAAAGCACCATCTTAGAGGCAGCCTTGATTTCTGCAGCTGCGAGCTTTGTGCCACGGGAGCTCCCCTGCTTCTCCCTGGGATGGGCGACCGAATGGAAGGCCCAGCAGAAGTCTGGGTAGGTGATATCACTTGCTGTTCCTTTCCCCACCCGTGCCAGGAGAAGCAGGGAATGGGACTGGGGGACATCCCAGCGGTGGGATCCTGCCTCAGCAGAACTGAATGGCTGTTCTGATCCATGTATTTTAACCTGAGTGGATCTGACACTAACAAGAGAGGCGAGGGGCCTGTGGGAAAAAAAATGTATGTGCCACAATGTGTGCTATAATGTAAACCATGAGGTGGGTCAGAGTGGAGCACAGGCTTGGGTGCATCTGATTCAGGAGCAGGGACACGCAATGCTCATCTTGGGTGTCTGGCTGACAACAAGAGCAGAGAGGTAAGTTTCACAGGGTCGCGTGCCCATTTTATTTTCTTTTTCATTCATGATGCATAGAGGCGTTACCCAGACAAAGTGAGCATTTGTCAGCTGGACTTGCTAGAAATGACCTAGGCAGTGAAATGGGTTTGAAGCATCCCAAAGAGCCCTGCAAAAGAATGCTGAGAGTTAACCTGGCACCCTCCTTTGGAAACCTCCGGTGTCTGTCAGCTCTTCAGCTGTGCCCAAACACCTCCCATTGCGCTGCCACACCAGGACGTAATTCCAACCCCACCCTGAGTTCTGGAATGTTGTGGTGCCGTGTTGGAATCACATGTGACCAGGGGGTCTTGCCTCCCCCCCTTGTGGGGGGTCATGGTGGACCAGGCTGGTGGCTGTTGGTGATGTCATAAGCAGCTGGCATGTGGAGAGGAGTGGTGTGTTCTATGTTCCTTTGTGGGCGTGTAGGAGTTCGGAGTGGTTGTTTGGCTTGTTGTTCTTGTGCCTTTAGTGCCTTTGTTTGAGTACCATCGTGCGCAGCATCCTGTAGGTAAGCTGAGCCGGCGTGGGATGGACGGGTGGGCAGTGAGGTGTTGAGAAGTGCTGGCTGTCGGAGCTCCCAGCACCGTATTGCTTACTCTTGCGCATCAGACGTCATTTTCCCCCGGTAGACACGTCCCAAAGGGGGTATTCATAAAAGTACCACCCGTCCCATGCTTCTTCAGCCGTCTTCTTTGCTCAGTTGTGGAAGCAGAGTAAAGCTGCTGGGCGGACAGGCATCACATAGCCTGAGACTCAGCATGTCTTGCAGCAAGTGGATGGGACAGTTGTGCTGTGTGCTTTATTCCATGGCTGTCTTATTCCTGCTCACTGACCTGCTCTTTCTCTCTCCTCTGCCCACCCTCTGCCCACTGCCTTGGTGCAGCTTTTGCTCTCATAAGATCTGAGCAGAGTGACCAGGAACTGCTGCAGATAGCCTGAGGTGATCTCGTTGCCAGGTACGTGCCATCTTTTGTCCCACCACGTCGTTTTGCATGCCGTGGGTTTCTTCACTGCCCTCCAGCTCAGCCCTCAGAAGAGTGCTGTCTAATGCCCTGCTGTCGCACTGTCAGAGCGCTCTGGGCGAATGCATCTGCTGCTCTGTGCCAGAGTCCCCATCTGCTGGCAGAGGGATAGCAACTTGGTACAGCACTGCCTCAGAGGCTGTCACGTTTGAATTTACTGAAGCAAGGGGTAGTTTCTCGAACACTTGCCTATGCCGCAGGGTATGCAAGGGTAGCTCTGAAGAAGTCCCTCCATACTGTGCTGGGTGAATAGAGAAAACAGAAGTGTGTTTCTGCTCTGTTCCAGCTTGTCACACCTGCTGGGATGGGCAACGCATGCAGCGAGATCAGATGTGAGCCCGAGGTAGCGGGCACGGAGGTACAGTATGAAGCTCTGACTTGTCTTTGTTCCCTGTGTTGAGCTAGCAGGGGGAGCTGCAGATGTACTCTCCTACAGGAAAGAGTGGGCCAAAGGGGGCCAGGCCACCTGTCCACGCCAGTGCCATTGCTGATGAGTCTGTGTAGAGAGAGATGCATCTTTGCATGGCCTGGCGATCCTGCTGCATGCCAGGAAGAGAAACAACTGTGATGAGAAGTGCAGCTCCTTCTGAAGTGCTCCTGAGCAGGAGGGAGCGCATTTCCTGCAGCTTTCTCTGCAGATGTGCTCCTCACCTTGAAATCCTCCTGGTTTGTCCTCAGCTCCTGACCACGGCCTGTGCTCTGTTTTGCAGGCTGATAACATGTGGAAGCCGCAGCTGGTGCGTGCGGAGTCATCTTTCAACGTGCCAGCGATTGCGGCAGCCCATGTTATTAAGCGTTACGTCGCCCAGGGGCCGGATGAAGTCTCCCTGGAGGTAAGCAGTTACAGGCGTTCCTTGTTGTCATGCACGGGAGAGTAGTCTAGGGTGTGAACGGCTCAGGAATATTCACAGACACCTTCAGAATGTCTCGTGAGGTGAAGCTTCGAAGGTTCGGTTCCAGCTTAGACTTGCGCTGGGTCAGGAGGAGTTCAGCCATCTCTCCAGTATGGTTGGATTGGGCATTTGAACCTTGTAATCAAGCAGATCCTGCCCAGTATGGGAGCCTGGTCTCTGAGCAACAGCAGACGGGTGTGTGAAGTGTGCAGATGTGTTCAGGAAGCCCTGCTAACCGATGCCCGTGGTTAAAGTGGAGCTCTTCCATAGCCTTTGGCAGAGAGCCTGCTGATTTTGAGACCTGTTTCCTACTGCACAGCTGTACTGTGTATGTTGTGTGACCCTTGTACCTCCAAGTTCAGTTTTAGAAGGGAAAATGCCTTGGGGCTGCATTGGTGCAATTGCTGTCTAGCTTTAGGATATTCTGTGGCGCAGAAGAAGGCAGTTATTTGAGCTGTGCTTTCCTGCCAGCTGTGCTGAAGCTGGGATTGACGTTTCAATCTCTTGCAGGTGGGAGACTTGGTGTGCATTATTGATATGCCACCAAAGGAGCTGAGCCCCCGGTGGAGAGGCAAGCGTGGCTTTCAGGTAGGCACATGCTTTCGACTAGAGAGCCCAACTTCAGTAGAGTCAGGAATATCAGCTTGGAGCTGCTCTGCCTGCACAGGATGGCTTCCGGATGCAAACGGTTGCCCTGTGTCGCTGTCAGGGGACATTCCCTTGGGCTCTGGGCTCAGGCTAATGCCCTCCTCTCTTTTTGTTCTTGTTACAGGTTGGGTTTTTCCCTGGTGAGTGCGTGGAGCTCATCAGTGGAAAAGTTCCCGAGTCCCTCATCAATTCATTGCCAAAGCCAGGTACACATGTTACATTTGACAATGCGGGTTAGTAAAATGGGGTCAGAGCGTGGCTTTCAGGGGGTTCGTTAATGCTAGCGTTGAGCAAGATTAGCAACAGGACTGCATTAAGGTCCATGGGAACACGCAGAGATCTGTCCCAATCCCACTGTGTTTATTGTTGGGCTTGGGGAAGTCACAGAATCCTCCTGGAATGGCTTGGGATTGGCAGGGGCCTAAAGGATCATCCTCAGGCTCCATGGCCTCTGCCTCAGTCTGGGTCGGCAGCCGACGCATTTAGCAGGAGTCGAGAGCAGGCTGTCCGGGGCCCCTTCTGACCTGGCCTTGGGCACGTGCAGGGACGGGGAAAATCCGTTCTTGCGTGTCCTTGTTGGGAATGTTCTTCCCGATGTTCCGTGCTCGGTCGAAGGCGTTACGCTCAGCCTCGTCCAACCGAGCCAAGCCTGAAATGAACTGGTTTCTTTGTTTTGTTTCTTTGCAGTGCCGAGGAAACGGGGCAAGCTCAGCACCTTCCTTCGTTCGGTGGTGAAGGCTCGCCCCAGGAGATCGGAGCAGCCGGAGCCAGCGAAGGAAGGGGTGTTTGGGTGTGACCTGGGGGAGCACCTTCTCCGCTCTGGCCGTGATGGTAAGGAACAGCCCATTGCTGAGATCTCCCTCCGCTGGGCATCTAAAGATAAAAGGGAGATCATATCCAACAATTGTTTCAGTCTGAAAACATAGGAAGCCTTCTGGCCAAACAGAGCATCCTGCATCCTTTTCCTAGCTCTTCTGGACTTGAGATTGCATTCCTCCATTCCCCAGGGAGCTGTGATGGGACTTGCAGTGTCTGTGGTTTTGCCAGAATTACTTTCTCCAGGCTGTTGATTGGTGGTGGCATTTCTGGAAAGCCAAGAACACGTCTCTGTGCAGTTTCCTCACAGCTGTCTCTGCCAGCTTTCTCCTCTAAGGAGGAAGCAAGCGGTGGCCCGGCTGGGCTTACTGGGTGGGATGTGAGAAGAGCAGGGCCTGAAGCAGGACTTGAGTAAGAAGCTGAGCTAACCGCTGGCTCTTGTTCTGTAGTCCCCCAGGTCCTGCAGAGCTGCGCCGAGTTCATTGAGCAGCATGGCGTGGTGCAGGGGATCTACCGCCTGTCCGGCATGGCGTCCAGGATCCAGCGCCTACGGTAAGAGTGCTGCGACTGACACAGCTGTCAGCAGGGGCACGTGCCATGCTGCGGGCGTTCAGAGGAACCCCTTCCTTTTCTTGACTGTATTCTGTGTGGCTTTGGTCTTGCTTTCCTCTTTCTCAAAGCCCTCTGCCCAATCCTGTGTCCTTCTCTGCAGCCATGAGTTTGAGTTGGAGCAGGTTCCCGAGCTCAGCGTCCGAGACATTCACAGCGTGAGCTCCCTCTGCAAGATGTACTTCAGGGAGCTCCCGAACCCTCTGCTGACCGAGCAGCTGTATGCCAAGTTCTCGGTAAGCTCAGGGCAATGTCTTGGAAATGACACTCACCTCTCCCCTGGGCGTCCTGGCTGATGGTTGCAGCAGTGCCCCAGCTCCGAGGTCTTATTTCTGTTAGCCCCATGAGGCATGTCTTTGCCACATCCTGCCTCAGGCTGATGCCACTTTTGGTGGTGCCAGGAGGTGCTTATTTAAGCTATTCACGACGCTTGGAAGAATTCCCTTTCCTTTGCTATTCCCGCCTGGTGTCTGAATCCCTTCCTGCCTTTTTCCAGGACGCTGTTTGCGCTGCGACGGAGGAGGAGCGGCTGCTCAGCATGCAGGATGCCATCCAGCAGCTGCCCGCTCCTCACTACAGGTCAGTGCTGCGCTCGGTCTGCTGAGTTCAGCCCTGCTGCCTTTCAGAGGGCCATGATGCGATTCCAGGTGTTGCCTCACGCTGGCAGCATCATGCCTGTGCACGCTGAAGCGGCTGAAGGCTGCGTCGGGTCGGTTGATTGGGTCAGTTCCTTGGTACGGGGGCACGGTTGGTGCAGCCGATGGCTGCGGCTGTGCTGTGCTGGGGCTTGGTGCTGCAGTGTGGTGGCATTGGGAATGTTTTACCTACTTCATATTCAGGGACGGTAGCAATGACAACAACCGGCATGAAGTGAGGTTTGTTTTGTGCGCTGCAGCACGGATTGCTTTTTGGTGCTGAACATCTGCCCCTCTTGTTTTCCAGGACGCTGGAATACCTTATGAGACACTTGGCGTCTCTGGCCGGGAACTGCTCCATCACCAACATGCATGCTCAGAACTTGGCGATAGTGTGGGCTCCAAACCTCTTAAGGTAAACTTCCGTTTCAACACGATGCTTACTTCTGCTCTGGCCCAACCCCAGGGGCACAATTTCCAGGTGACAGTTTCTACTCACTTGTTTAGCTGGGACTGCTGTGTCCCTGATCATCCAGGAGAATTTCGTCAGTGGCATCGCTGATTGCCCACTGCGGAAGTCTCCAGAGCCCAACTTGTCAGTTTTTGGCTACAGAAATTCAGACTGGGGGAAATGATCTTGGGGAAATGACTTGTAAGATCTGCCTTTTCTTCAGATCCCAGCAGAGCCAGTCCGCCTGCGCCAGCGGAGAAGCTGCGTGCAAGGAGCTGCAGACGCAGTCGGATGTTGTGGAGTTCCTCATCAGCCATACAGATGTCCTCTTCCCCTCCACATCCACGCCAGCCATGGGAGAGAGGGCAGGTGAGCGTCTTCCTCCATTAGCTTGATGTTGATCTGACACCTTGATCCAAGCCAGGCCTTCTCCAAGATCTTTGAAAATGCTTTTGCTGTTGAGGAGACTGCAGGCTTCTGGGCTTAGATTAGAATATGGTGCCCCGTTCCTGGATCCTGAGAGTGTCCAAACCCATAATTTACATGGAGAAAACCGTCACTGCTGTTCAGATGTTTTGAGCCCTTCTTCTTCCAGTGCCTCGGATTAGCAAGTCTGAGATAAATGCAGAACTGGGATGGCTGTGCGGCTGCTTTCTGATCCTCCCTCTTACCTGTGGTTTCCCCTTGCAGGGCACAGTTCTTTGGACGGGCCCAAGTCTGTGTGGGTGTCTCCTCCATCTGCAAAGCTGCTCACGCTGCAGGAGGCACAGGCTGAGAGGAGAGGCCAGAGCAGCTCTCCTGCTGCGACACGGAGCAGCAACACTGAGGTGGAGGAAGGCCCCGCAGCTGTAATGAGGAACTTCCACACGGTCATTGATTTTCCATCTGAAAGGTAAAGAGGACTTCCCTTTCCAGCCGCTATCATCATTGGTCGGGTGGGTTTGCCAGGAACGGGCAACTGTCAGCAAGGGCTCAGAGCAGCTCTTCCCTCACCCTGCACCACGACTGACAGCATGCTCTGTTTTCTCTCTCCAGACCAAGCTGTCGCAGCAAGAGGACGGAGTCACCAGCTGGCAGTTGGCGTTCCTGTTTCTGTCTGGGCAAACCATCCCCTGCAGCCAAACGCCAACTGCAGCTGAGTGCCAGGGATCCCTCAGAAGAAGAAGTCGTGGTCCTGGCAGGTAAGGGTGCAAATCCAGCTTTCAAAACACTGCTTGTCAGCAGCACAGGTAGGATTCATGCTTTCAGTGGGCTTGTACCTCCTTCTGGCATTCGAGCCCGTGCCTGACATCTTTGGTTCACCCCTGTCTTTCCCAAATGAGTCTCTTGTCAACACAAGAGCTGGACCTGCACGAGGATCACTGTCAAGACAGTGACACTGTTGCTAGAAGCCTATTTGCTTCTGCCCACCACCACTACATAGCCAGATGTCAAGAACCTCTTTCATGATTCATCTTGCGAACGTTTGACACTAACCGCTGTCCATCTACTCCTTCCTAGGTGACCCGAGCCCTCGTCTGCCCCGAAGACGCAGGGCATGGGACGACAGCGCATCCTGTGCTTCCATCAATGAAGAGCTGTTAGGAAGCACAGGGTGCTGCATTTCAGTGGAGAGCCTTCCATATGGCACCATCAATGCAGACAAGAACATCATCGTCGTTGAAGCCCTCGTTCATCCCATCCCTCCGGAAGCTGCTGACCTGAGCCTGCCAGACACCACAGGCACCAGCGTGGATTGGGACCCAGTGCAGGGGTCCCAGGACAGCCCAGCCCAAGCACAGCCCGAGTGCCCCGACAGCAGCACCACCATGCAGGCTCAGGTCAGCAACACCGAGGAGAAGCCGAGCCTCTTGGAGGGGGACGTAGAATCAGACCGCCAGTCCCAGCCTCCAAGCAACAGCACGAGCTGTGAGCCGCTCTCATGATGATAAGGGAGGATGAATCCCACCTTTCCTTCAGACCTCACACCCCCTCCTTTCTCCGATTGAATAAAGGCCCGCTCGTGCTCAATCAACGCCTTGACTGCATTCCGAGTCTTCATTCGCAGAGACTGGGATGAGTGCAAGAAACAGCAAGGCAGCTCAGCTTGCACCGCTCTGGCTGTGGGGTGCGTGCAGGGACACTGTAACCATACAGGGAAAGGCTTCCACTGCTTCCTAAAGCTGTAGTCCAGCCCTGCTACTGCTCTGTGGCACAAAGCCCTGAGGGGTGTTACTTATTGTTAGCCCAAGGGAAGTCAGCTTCATGCACTGCGTTTTGTTGTTGCCGGGTGAGAGGGGGATGCACCTTGGTGAGGAGATGAGCAGTGCTGGATCTGCCTCTAAGAAGATGTCCTAAGGAGGATGTGAACACTGCTGGCACTTCCTCATTGCACGTGCTTGGAGGATCTTCAGTTCATGCACATTTCAGGATGTCTGTCAACAGCTACGAGGAAATTCTCAAGTCCTGGGAATTGCATTGAACAGTTGGAACGGGTAAGTGTCATCTTTGTACAGAAACAGCACGCCTAACAGTCTGTCTCACCACTCCAGAGTTAATCTGAGAATAGATTGACAGCTCTTGTCAGTTCTCTGAGTCAGGTTTCATTTGTATAAACTTGAACTTTTGAAACCAGTTGGAAATTGATGGTGCCGATGACCTCTTCCTCTAATTAAAGCATTACACACAGTGTATGCTAGGTGCTCTGCTTTACCTGTAGTGTTACATTAGAGAAGAATTCACCCTCAACTTTAAGCATCTGTATTTTGAACTGTGGGTGGTTTTGCAAAGGTAAAACTCAGGCGGCATCTTCTTACTGGTGAAAGAGCTGCAATAAAAGACATGGACAAAGTTACTTTAGGGGTAAGCCAAAACGCATTTCAATATGATCGTATCTTCTGTTGGAGTTGCGGAGTTCTCAAGAACACGGGGGCATTGGGATGGTACATAGGAATGCAGCCTACTGGTCCCATTGCCTTTTGGAAGAGGCTGTAGAACTGGAAAGAGCTGAACAGAGCACCACAAACCTTGTTCCTCGTTGTTCAGAGGGCAATATTCTCTGGCTGTAAAGTGGAGGAAGTTCAACATCATGACAGCAACTTTCACAAAATGCCAATGAAAATGCTGAATGTTTTTCTGTTCAGTTTTCACAGATCTGCGTTCCAGAATTTCTATGGAGTGATGTCAGTCTTTGCTGAGTTGATGTTGAATTGTGCACTGTGCCATGTGTGCTTTTTATGTTCCACAGCAGTCAGATGTGGTACCTGGTATGGCACAGTAGTTAGCGATTCCATAGCTTGCTTTTATGGTCTCTTAAGGACGACTTGCCTCATGCTAAAACAGAAACTGATGCCACGAAGAACTGAAGTCATCCACATGTTTGCCCACTGTATCATGTAAGAGAGACACCAAAGAAATATTTATAGCCTTAGAGGTAAGAAATAGTTTCTGCCACACTTCGGTTTACTGTTTTGATCTTTAGCAGTAGACAATAATATAAAAATAAAGCTGAGATGAAATGATTCTGACAGATCTCAGTGGAGACCGGGTTCAAGATTCACTGGTTTGAAAATTAAGTAGGAAATGTGACATGTTCTCTCTTTGTAGAAGCCATTAATCAGCACTCACGGTAAGAGAACTGGTTTTAATTCCTAACCTGTTTCAGTGTTTTGAAGTAGCATCTGCGAGGTCTGTGGGACACCAGAGCCCCCGAATGTTGTCACCTTCTGAGTGATCTGTGCCACCCACAGCACGAATGCAATGCTTCAGTGACACAGTTTGAGGCCAGGGTCAGATTTCTTAGCTGGTGTGGTCTGCCACAGTGACGAGCCAGGGCGTAACTGGAGCACTTGTGCATACTGCTCTGATTGAGCACGGGGAATGGGAGAGAGTCCTGTCGGTGCTGCTCCGTGCTTTCTGTGCTGCCGTTGTTACTGATCTTTCTCTGATACTTTCTACATGCATTTTCAGATCACCTTATCTTACAGGGCAGCTCTCTGATTCCACTGTTTCTAAGGACCGCCTTTCGGAAGAGGAAGCTCGAGTCTGTTTTCGACAGGTTGTTTCAGCAATTGCTTCTGTTCGCAGTCAGGGTTATGCCCACAGAGACCTCAAACCAGTAAGCCTGAACTGTAGTCAGTCTTTCATAAATAACCATTAACGTGTTTTTATGTTTCTGCCGGGGGAGAGAGAAAGTTACCCTGCTGTTGTGGTTTAACCAGGCAGGTGGCTCAGCATCACACAGTCCTCCACTCCATTCCAGTGGACTGCAGGAGAGAACTGAAGGGGGGAAAAGTAACACAAAGTGAGATGGAATTATTTACTGAGATAGAGAACAGGGAAATAGTTATGATGAATGCAAAAGCAATTGCTCGCCACCTACCAATCCGTGTCCAGTTAGCCTCCTGGTAGTGGAAGAGATTCACATGAAGTTCTACCCCCTTCAAAACTCTTTCCACAAGCTGTCGTATGGTATGGAACATCCCTTTGGCCGGTTTCAGTCAGCTGTCCTAATTCTGTTCCTTCTCACTTCCTTGGGCACTCAGCTGAGATTGACTTTGGCTCTGCACAACGCTGCCTGGCAGCAACTTCAAGCATCACCGCGCTGTCTACATTGCTTTTCTAGAATGAAAGCATTCGTACTATCAGACACTGAAGAAAATTCAGTCCCAGCTGAAACTCAGACATCCTTCATCATCTTGTGCTTAGAATTCTTTCACTGCAGGAAACGTTAGATACTTATTGCTATTTGGTACTACGTTCTGGAGCTGAGCTGGATTTTGTATCTTCCTCTGGAAGAGGAGTACAACATTATGCTCCTTATGGGACACAGATCTGATATGAGTGTTGGTTTCCCATTTTTGTTACGCTCTTTGCTGCAGTTTGTATCTAGAGAACAGCCCTTGTGGTGTCAGTCTGTTGTGTAAACTGCTCTAGTTTCGTGCCTCAAGGAAGAGTGATCCTTTAAACAAATGGTGGCCATACAGAGGGTGTGGGGTGAGATGCATTCCTCTGGCCCCATCCAGTGGATTTTCTGTCACTGAAGACTTGAAGCACAGGTTAGGTACTGGAAGGCTTGAATCTTTCCTCACAAGTAGGTTAGAGCTTTGCATTTTTTAAGCTGCCGGTATCTCTCAGTAAAGCAAATCATTACAGCACGAGCATTTTCCTAGGCATCTTATGAAATCCCTCTATCTAAAGAACCTTTCCCCTCTGAAAAAGAAAGCACTGTCTATCCCTCTTAGAAGAAACTGGCTTCCAGCTGAGAGGCTGATGGATTTATAGGCTTGGACGGTAACTTGGTGTGGAGGGGACTTGTAGAGATCTGTGCCTGAACCTGCTGCTCTGGGAATCGTCAGACCAAGTTTCTCAAGAGCTTTTCCCACTCTCATCATCGCTTTCTCCCAGGGATGAGGCTGCATGTTCTCTCTGGGGAATACGTTCAGTGCTTGAAAAGCTTTTTCCTTCTATCTAGTCTGCTGTTCTGGTGTATGGCTGTTTCCTGTCACTATCCCATCGTGACCTGCTGGCCACAGCCTCAGTCAATCTTCATACGCGCCCCCTCTGCCCCCCGTAGGCATTGAGAAGCTGCCACGAGGTTCCTCTGAACAAACATCTTTCTCCCCAGCTTCTCTTCACTGAGTGGGAGCTTCAGCCCCCTGCACAGGCTGCAGGTCATCCACAGAATCTGTTTCAGGTTGTTATCCTTCCTGGCCAAAACTAGATACAGTGTTGTAGATGCGGTCCAATGAGTGTTGAAGCAGGAATGACTTGTCCTGGTCTGGTTGTGCTGCTTTTTAATGCAGCTGATGACACTGTTGTACTTCTTTTCTGTCAGAGCGCACTGCTGGCTTGCATTCAGCCTGTGCTCTATCACCACTTGTCCTCCTAGTCCCCAGGTCCTTTGCAACAGATACAAGCTGGTATTTCCCACCTGGGCTATTGGAAGATGGGTAGTTGCTAGCAGTCAGTGAAGATCTCTGAGACGGCGAGAGCGAGCGAGCTTTTAGTAGACTGGGAACCACTGTCCACGGCAAGAAATAACAGAAGAGAAAATGTCTTTCCTTGGGCACTTGGGTGAAAATCATTCCTGACTGCTTTCCCATCCACCGGGAAAATCTGCTGACTGATAATTAGGAGCTGATAGACTTTGGACTCTGTGCAAAGCCAAAGGGAAGAGCGTCTGTTAAATAAAACATAACGTGCCCCCAAGTAATGCATGTTTGACCGCCATATGCAACAGGGACTTGTCCAAGCAAACACCCTAAAATCAAGCTGTTTCTGTGGCTGGCATGTACTTGCATCTTGTTTGGAATGGCCTGAACTGTGTGAGAGTGGTTAACAGATTGCTCAGAAGCACAGTTAGATCATTTTCTCTACCTAGACTCCCTATTTTCCTTGTAGGTACATCACCTGTCTTATGCAAGGGTCTGTATTCGGAGTATGGGGTTGGTGCGCCTCAGGAACCTTCTAAGGAACTGTAGGTAGGCTGAGATTGTGGATAGAATAAAATGACTTTTGCAGGTGACATACGGATCCTATGATTGCATATGCTTGAACTGAATTGCTTCTTGATCTTCAATCTGATTTCCAGAAGCCTTTATTAACATGGAAATGGGTGCTGGTAAGAAAGAATGGGAAGGCTGCCTTACTGATTCAAAGAGAATTACGTACCCTCAAATAATTTTTCCTGGCCAAAGTTGGAGCCTCCCACAGGTAATCAAGGCCAACAGGCTGTTGTTGCACAACCAACAGGCACGATCCAGATGATCAGCTGAGGAAAATAATGCAACATGCCAAGGGCACTGGATAAGTGAGCAGCTTGAGATCTGCACATTTACGTGATACTCGCAGTCTTAGACAATACTTGCTTAGTGAGGTCACACTGAATGAAAGCAAAATGTAAGATGAATGAAAATATACACAGGAGAAGAAGCCTCTGATGCTTCTGAAGTGTTATTCCCCGAAGACGTCAACTCTGTTAAAGCCAATGTTTCTCTCCATTCTTTGTGTTATTCCAGGGAGGCCTTGATTACCGCCTGAGCACATGCTGTGGAAGCCCGGCTTCTTCAGCACCAGAGCTAATCCAGGGCAAAGTGGATACTGGCTCAGAGGTATGTAGACCGGTGTTTGTTTTACCCTCTTTCCCTCCCCTCTGCACGGAGCATTTAAACGCAGTGGAGCTCAGGTAGGCTCTCTTGGTTTCCCTTCTGAATTCTGCTAGGCTGCATTGCTTGGTAGCTCTCAGAAGCTGTCAGTGGCCGCAGACTAGGAAAGTGCAATTGGTCTCAGTTCACACAGCTGGCTGGTTTGTCTCTGGCTGATCCTGAACTGTCTCAAGCGACTGCTTTGGGGCTCTACAAAACAGCAGCTTCAGAGATTTGCACTGTGAGGCGTGTGAACCTTGTTGTGCCTATACATCAGTAGAACAGCAGCAGAGCCTTACAGGTGACTGTGCTGACGGCTCTCGTAGCCAGTAACACACAACTGTGCTAAATCCCTTGTGATGGCTTTGATTTCATTTTTGCCAGTGAAATCCTGGTCAAAGGAACTGCAGCAGTGTGATGAGCTAAGATGAAGATACTGGTTTTAGTAGCGCTCTAAGTTGAGTGGAAGAGCAATTGAATGAGGGTTATGTGCTTTCTCTGGGACTGTAAGGTTTTTTTTGCTGAGGGAAAGAGCCAGCTTTTCATGGGCCATGTGTGGGCTTTGGCAAGGACAGACAATGCAGTCTGTCAGTAAGCCATTTTGGGTGCTTCAGGTTTGTAAGCTTGTCTTTTTGTTTTTCAGGCGGATATTTGGAGCATGGGTGTCCTGCTGTATGCTCTGCTGTGGGGGTTTTTCCTTTGGATGATGACAATACGATGGCACTCTACAGGAGGATAACATTGGGTATCAGTGGTGCTAGAATACACTGAGAAGGGAAATAGCTGAGCTTGACAAGAGGCCTTGCTGTTCGGATGGCAGAACATGCTGAGCTGTGGGTAGAAAGGCCTGTCTGTGCACTGAAACTTGGTCCATTTGTGAGCAGGACTTTGCCCATCTCTGCAGGGCAGCATAAAACTCTTTGTGTTCATCCTTATGCCAAGAAGCAGAATGCGGCACATGGCAGATGATCCAACTGCTTCAGGTGTTCGTTTCCTTAGAGTTGTGAATAGTTTTGGACTGAGAGTTTGCAAGCAGAATGGAGCTCTTAGAGCTGTCAGAGATCATTTCTGCACTGTTCAGCTCTACCTGCCTAACATACACAGGATCTCAGAGCTGCATTGCTTGAATTGGTGGAACTTGTGTAAGTGAACGGGGATGAGCAAGTTTTAGAACTTAGTCAGACTGCAGTAAAAATGTGGATAATCTCACGGGTATTAAGATACAGGCTTGCTATTTCTGCACCGAATTTGCTTTTATTTTACGTGGCTGTGATCTGAAGGTTGCTTGAAACGCAGGCACCTGGGCACTGTTGTGTCACTGAATTTCACACATTATAGACCCTGAAATGTCCTGGAATCTAAAACTCTGACTTGTTTTAAGCCTGCTGCTTGAATCTAATCAGGGTCATCATGTCTGTGTGCAGTGTTTCTTTCCCTGTGATGCTCCACATCATTTCATTTTGGGAATACTGAAGGAAATCGACTATGTGCCATAACTGTGGTCAGAACAAAGTATGTCTGGTGTGATCTCATGCATTTTGTAGCTCTTGTGAGCAGTTTGCCTTCCAGCATTGCCCTCAGCCAAGCACATCTTCATTTCACCATTGTATTTATTCAAGTGATTCTTAAGGCTGATTTCTCATGTCTCTGTTCCTACGTTTGGAAAGTAAAGAGACGTCAGTATCACCCAAATAGTTGTTCAAGGTTCATTCTAAATCCTCTTTTATTTTAGTTGTTTTATTTTCATTAAACTGTTTTATTGCAGAGAGGAAGATACGCTGTTCCCAAATGGCTTTCACCTCGCAGTACCCTGCTAGTTCACCAGCTGCTACAGGAAAAAGAGCCGCTTCTATTCAGATGGATCTACAAGATGCTGTTGCAGGAGCTCAAAACACTGGTGGAGTACCTGGAAATTATTCAGTGTTTAAACAAGTTAAATTGTTCCATGCCATGAAGAAAAGGTGAGCGTTGCCTTGTGCTGAAAATTCTCAAATAAAAACATGGTACCAGTTACAGGTAATAGAAATAATGACTATTTTAGTAATTAAACAGTCTTCAAGCAGCTTGCGCTTGGATGTTCTTAATTGTGCTGTAGAACTAAAACCGATCTGTAAACCAAAGATGTCTCATAAAGAAAGCTGAACATACTCAGTATGCATTTGAGCTATATCTAGGCAGTCTCATAAACACAAAATGCTCGTGGAACGTTTGCTGTAACCACAGGTTCTGTAACTGCTCTTCCCAGCTCAGGTGTTTGACCTTCCTTTTGGTGATGAAATACTGCTGGTCTCTATTTGTGCTTCTAGGCACCTCGAAGCTCTCAGGAATAGAAGAATTGTCTCCGGTTCTTTTCAATGCTGTAAGTAACAGCTCGAGTGTTTCTGCCCACTAGGTGGACCCAAAGAAGCGGACTGCAGTTAAACAACTGTTAAGTCACCCTTGTCTCGTGCAAGGTCCTTCTGATGCTGTTCACTGGTTCAGTAAGTGCACGCGTGGGGAGATTGTTGCTGCAGATACTGGGAAGTTGTCGTGTATTTGCAGGCAATGGCTGCCGTTGGTCACTGGGTGGCGCTGTGTCTCTGCAGAACTTCTGCTCTAGTAAAACGTCTCATCTGCTGACAGGTTTTGTACTTGAATTCAGAGCTCAGAACCTGTTGCCACAGAGGGACTAGTTGCTGAAGTTGGATGGCTCTTTCTGTTTGCTCCTTGTAATAGGTAGCCATAACACTAACTGTTTAAAAAAGCATCTGAAATCATGGCTAATTACTGACTGCTGCATAGCAGAACACTATCACGGTGAGATTGGGCTGTGAGATGACTTGAAAGCTGCTTCCTCAGTATAGGTCTTCTTCTTGCAGCTGGGACGCCTCCATGAAGACTGTGCAACAGAGCTTTCTGTGCTTCACAACAGGAGAAGAGAGAGTCTATCAGCATTAACATCAGAGGTAATAAACGTTCACAGTTATTCTTTTTTTCTCCTTTCATTGTGTTTTCTCAGCCATTCTATGTTATTTATATGGTCTGTTCTACCATGCTAAAATCCTTATGGATCTCTGGAAGTCCAGGCAGACTCAAAACAGAAACTTATGGAGAAACAACAGATGTCACATGCTGGCTTAACTCACATTAGTGAAATGTTTCGCGAAGAGGTGGAAAATATCAACACGTGGCTCAGACAGCCAAGCAAGTTCGGGGAATTACAGTTCACAAATGCTTAAAGAAATAAATTCATTCCTGTAACTTTTGGTAATAAATGAGGAAAGCTGAACTGAGTGCTTCCGGAGATGCTGTACAAGTGTTAACAATGGCATTCCAAGCTGTAGAAGAGATTTAAAACATGATGGGTACTCTGGCTTTACCCTGAATCTGAAAATTGTCTCTTGGAACTGTCTTTCTATTAAAGAGAAAGTGGTAGAATTTGAAGGATTGCTAAGATTTCCGTATAACTTTAGTAAGAATAGACATAAAATATAATAATAATAATATAATATAATATAATAATAATATAATATAATATAAAAATGTAAGTTTTATCTAGGAGAGATCATTTGTGGAGTCACTGTTACTTCTTTTTAGGTACAGGGAATAAAGAGAACAATCTACCTACAAGGGGAAAAAGTGCTTCTGTTCAAGTCTGTGATATTTTCACAGTCTTAATTCAGAGGACTTCTCATGCCTTGTAAGTAATTCAAGCCTATTATACTACACTGAGTCTGTCAAGCATTGTACCCACGGTTCTCATAGTAGTCAAAATATCCAATCCAAATCCACCTTCTTCCGGTTTAAAGCCATTTCCCCTCATTCTGTTGCTACCTGCCCCATCCCTCTCAGCCTGTCCACATAGTAGAGGTGCTTTCAGCCCTCTCTGATCACCTTCATGGCCCTCCTCTAGACCTGCTTGAGCAACTCCAAGTCCTCCTTGTGTTGAGGGCTCCAGAACTGCATGCAGTACTCCAGATGGGGTTTCAATGAGTGTGGAGGGGCAGCACCACCTCCCTCGACCTGCTGGTCATGCTTCTACGCTTTAAGGCTTATGCTGTAAGGTCCTATATGCTTTAAGGTTTAGATTAGCTCTAAATGTTTGGGTACCTTACTTGTTCTGTTTGGCTTAGCAAGGAAGGTCTTCTTCTGAAGCATCCTCAGTCTTCGTCTGGGCAGCATCCTTAGAAATTACATGGACGTTACGTGAGTGGGTGCTCCAAGGGGGGAAGAACTCACCTTTCTGATCTGTTTCCTTTTAGGACGCAGTCCTGGAGAGGATTTGCTTTACTTGTTTCCTGGAGACCTGGATTCTCAGATGGCTTTGACTGCAGCAATTTCTGATGTTCAAACTCTATTTTTCAGGTTTTGTTAACTTACTGCTATGCATTTTGTTTGCCTTTCACAAATGGAACTTTGCAAAATAAAGCACGGGTACTCAAATGAAGTGCTGCTGCGCCTCCTGTGCTGGAAGACTAATGACCTATGTAACTTCTTTGCAAAGTATAAGTGCAGCGTGCATTGCAATATGTATTAACTGCAGCGTGAGAAAAATCAGTCCTGTCTAATTCTCATTTAGGAGATAGGAAAGCCTAATCCAAAAGACAAACAAACCCCAGAACCCGGAGACTTAATATCCAAAAGGTGAACAGGTAGGATTAGGGTCACCCTAGGAAGTAGCAAGTGCTGCAGGTTGGTTTGCTTAGCTCTGAACCACAGAGAGGCACCACAATGTGAAGGGCAAACGGCATGAAAACACATGCACAGGCGCTCCGCATTCAAAGCGTTTTGGTTGCCCAGGACTTTGTCAAGGAAGCCCTTCTTGCCCCTTAGCCCCAGGAGTCTGACTGCATCACCCCTGTGATGGACTGAACAGCGACTGCAGTCACACACCTGAGAAAAACCCTGATCTCAGTCCCTCACAAGAGCACTTAGAGCTGCTGTCCTGTGAAAGTCCATCCCTGTCCAACTCTGTCACAGCACTCTGTGTTACTGTGTGTCTGAGCGTCAGCTGGCCCACCTTCCAGCACTGCACAAGATGTCACTGTCCCCCCTTATTCAGTCAGCCTGTTTCCTCTAAGCACACTTGGCTTCTTCTCACACTACTGGCAGTAAATATTCACCTCAAAATAGGACAAAATAGGTTTTGAACACAGGCAGAAATGGCTCCACGCAGGATTGAACCTGTCAGTTGCGCTGTATCTTTGTGGCCCCTTCATTAATTAATGCCCAGAACGCAAGCGAATGGACACACTTTCCTCCTGTAAACCTGCCTCTGCACCAGTCGGGTCTATAAAAGTCTGCTCTTAGTGCAAGGGCTCCTAGGAACTCAAAGCAGGACCAAGAAGTGGAAGTTACAGACTGATGCTGAGATCCTAATGAGCGCAGTGAATTATTGCTGCCCAACCAAAGCAGCCCTAAGAGCCAATCCTTAGAGTACCGTGCACATGATGAAGGACAACCTGTCTGGCTGTCCTGACGTCCAGAAGGGCCAACAGCAAACAGACGGCCAGACCTTCATCACACACTGCCACGCACTCTCGTGTTTGCACTGTTACTCCCTGCACGTGATTCTTGTCTCCGACTGCTGAACACCTCACAGCCCTTCGTGCCTGTAAATGCGCTCCCACCGCACACAGGTGGGCTCGTGGAACAGAGCCACCTTCCCTGTCGAATCTCATTGCAAACTGCTGCCCAAATACACGGCAGCTAAAAATGGAAGTGAAAATAAAGTGTTCTACAGAGAGTTATTTGGATTTTGAGATTTAAAGGTGCTCACACCAACGCAAATTCACCGACAGCTTAGCAGAGTAAATGCATTTATTCAGCTGCTGCTTTTGTGCTTGTTTGTTTGCAGATGCAAACACATGCGCACGAGTGACATGTTATTCCACATGTTTACATACGTGTACCTAAACACACCCATATAATCAACCGTGGCACGTATATATATGCATACAGGAGTCCCAGAGCAGTTTCTGTAACCCGAAGTTTATATTTAAATGAAATATCCACAAGAGATACACCGATCTGAATGGATACACTCGTCTGTTTCCTAATGCTTACAGTAAGACAGCACGCACACACTTCAAGTTACATGTGTCGGGCAGAACAAAAGCTCCCAGATTTCCCAACAGGAGCTGGTGGTGGTGGATTACCCCCCACAGCCCCTAAATGCAGGCAGGGCCACCAACCTCCACTTTAATACCAGCCCAGGCTGCCCAGGGCCCCATCCAACCTGGCCTTGAACTCCTCCAGGGATGGACGGGGCATCCACTGCCTCTCTGGGCAGCGTGGTTGACAGAGGTCTCCTAATACAACAACCTGCAATAGCAGTAGTTTTTCCTGCGTACTTTTCCTTATTGACAAAGTTTTCAATGTCCATTCATAAGCACTGCTCAACATTCTCAAAGTCCACGAAGTGTTTCAAAATTCGGTACGTAACTCCATGAGAACATTTGCAAATAAATTATTACCCAGCCCCAAGGTGAAGACGGGTTTCTGCAGAGCATCATACAATCTCAAATTCCTCTTTCTTAACAAGTTCTTTCGCAAAATTAATTGCTGTTATTAATTACCAGGAGAAGTAGTTGGATTACTTACATCTACCTGCTCATTTTTGTGCAGTAACATTACTTGACTTCTCAGTGGCCACCTATAAGAACTCAAAAGAACTTTCCTATTTCAACAAGACAATTCTCCTACAAGGAAACAAACTAAAATGTAAAGCTGCACCAAAATTTTACGGTGAGTTTCAGCACAAGCAGACCTGAAACACGAGGAAAATGGTTCAAATACAACTGCCTCCAAGTAGCAAATCCTTCAAGCAAGCTCACTTTGGTTAGATTCAGTTGTTTGCGCTGCTCTGAATAAGTGCAACAAAGGACATCCCTGCAGACACGCACACCTACGTGCAGAAAGAAGCAGCAGCAGCATCTGACCCCTTTGTTTTCAATGCAGAATTTGTCCTGGTTCCAGCTGAGACAACGTTGACAGCACAAACGTGGTTCTTGCTGAGAGATGTTTGCAGTCCCAGGGCTCAGTCGGGAAGCGCCACCACACGGGATGGAGCCGGGACAGCTGGTCTGGACGAAGCAAGGGCTTTATTCCACACCACACGACATGATGCAGAAGGCTGTAAAGATGTGGGCAGGGGCTGCTGCTTGCAGTTGGCAGGGCATCAGTTGGCACGCAGTGAAACCTTGAGTTGCTAGCAGGGCATCAGTCAGCAGGCAGCTGTATTGTTAGCTGGGTGTTGAGCGATAAGTAGTTGCGCTGTAGAGATGTTGATGTTATCGCATGTTTGTCTTCGTTCTTCTTTTCTGTCTTAGAAAACAGTTTTTATCTCAACCCACAACTTCTGTTCTCCTTCATCCCACTTTGTGTGGTGCTGAGCTTCCTGCTGGGTTGAATCGCAACAGAAGGAAACTGGCATTTATACTGAGAAATGTCAACCTCTTCCTCTCACTCCAATGGGACGGTTCCAAAGATTATCGTTGTATAAATGAAATGTTATCCAGGCTTTTCCTCTATACATTTTAAAGGAGCTAAAGTCATTGGGATTTTCAGGCTTTTTATTTAGTTGCACTAAGATCCCACCATCTTTGTAAAGCCAATTCTCTGTTCTGGGTCATCTACTTCCATGAAGATGTCACTGAAAAAACACTCTGAGCTTTTGGTTGGCTCCTCTTCCTTCTCCTTCTCCTTCTCCTTCTCCTTTCCTCTTCTTCTTAAACATTTGTTAGTACTGAGGTCTTAGATGGATGCTCCAAACCAGAAGTGGATGCTCAGTGAATATGATCAGCACGTTCCTTCACTGAATTACTCACCTCTCTCTTTACATGCCTCTCTGAGGATGGCATAGCAGCAGGCTAGGAAATATCCAAATGTTATTTACAGAACCCATGAAACAGTGGTGATTGCAGTGTGTCCAGCAAGTGTTAAAATACTCCATCAATGCAGCCTTCCAGAGGGTTTATTACAGCCTTCCTAATGGTGTGAGCTGAGCACACTGCTGCTTTATGCTGTAGTCATAAATAAAAATAAAGCACACCTGCCTTTTGCTGTAGTCCTGAGATATTTCTCTGCTTGCCTTTCACTCCAGGAATTTTAACAAGTCATTTAACTATGCTCTTTTTTACAACTCCTCTTCTCTTAGTCCCATGTTCTGTGGATTCTGATAGACCCAAGTGCTGCAAATCAGCTTCATGCTGATATAAGCCTGACATGCCCAACTCACAGAAAGCCAGAGACTTATACAGTAAACTGTTTACACAAAGACAAGTCACCTTTTGTGTATGATATTTCTGTTTACCCTCTGTATATCCATCTAAACGCTCTACGATTTCTTTCAAGAACTTCTTACCATTCATTGTAATATCATTTCTGCCACCAACCTTTGGTCAGTTTCTCTCATGTGCTATTTGATACTCTAGGCTAACGTTGGATAGGTTTTGGCAACTGATTCAAAAGATGATCAGAATCAATTTAACCCTGCTGATAGTTGTACAGAGATGGCTTGTGCACAGCTGATTTAATTTTTTGTTGAAGCCAACACAAAATCTGCATCTTTTAGGATGTGTTCTTCTTATCCTATAGAGTGTGATTCTAGTTACCTAGTCACTACGTATCGATTACACGTTAATGTAATGATGGTGCATCTTGCCGTGTGCTGATGAGCTGATGGACGCTATCGAGGCTACGGACAGAAGACTTTGACTATTGTTCACCATACAGAGAAGATGCATCATGCCTAAGAAGAATGAAGAGGGATGGAAAACATCACGGACAAGAACTGCTTCTCGAATGGTTCCTGACAGCAAGAGGACTATCTAATCACTTGCTCCATCCAGTTGTGGTGCTGCTTTTCTTAATACGGTTGTGCCTTATGCTACTGACTATATTATATAGAGTTTGTTAAGGTTTATATAGAGTAACATATAATATTAGTTATGTTTAGAGTATATTTTAAGGTTATACATAATATATTAAGGTTTAGCAAATAAGACGGATAATTCAAATGGGCTTCTTTAAGTATTTCTATTAGTGTATAGAATACTGTAGACTTTGCAAAAGACTATATTTGGGATTTTAGTGGTTACACCGTAAGGGGGCAGATTGTTGTATTTGGGGAGGGGGAGATGTTGTAGATGCTAACGAGGCTGAACCTTGTAGTATTTGGAGGAGGGAAGATGTTGTAGGCATGTAGGCAGTAGCGGCGCTTTTCGGGATGTGTCGCGGTAGTAGCCCCTCCTCTTCCGTCCCCTACCTTGTGATGTACCTTGGGCGCGCATTTCAAACGTGCACCCTAGGGGGTGTAGACGAAGTAATTAAGGTATATAAGGTGTTGATTACTCCTAATAAACGCCACTTTTGCCACCTTCCTTGATGAGTCACGGTGGTCTTCTTGGCCCTAGAGGAGGTTTTGCTAGAACCTGGGCAAGGGGGGTTCTGAACTATGATTGCACACGGCAACATTTTGGTTCCTTCTGGGAAAAGACGCGGTTCATCTAATTTACTGTACTGCGCTGTTGGCTGCTGTGAGCACCATTTTAAATCAGTTTGTTAAGGAGAGCTCATCTTGCTCCATTTTCCTGCCATGAATTGAAGGAGCTCACTTACTTACGTAATTTTGTATGCAGAACTGAGAGAGAGACATCAAAGCCGTTAAAATAACATACCCTGAAATTACTACCGATGATGCTATGGAAAAAGAAACTGCACAACTCATCCTAATAGAGAGGACTTCTCATTTGTTTTCTTCTTTAAGGTGCGGAACGTGTCATTACGCTGAAAATGGATATTCCTGGACCCATGCCACCTCTTATTCAGGAAGTGTTGGAGAACTCTGAAGGACACGAACCACTGACACCAACCTCCAATGGAAACACTGCAGAACACAGCCCGAGTATCTCACCTAGCTCGGTGGATAACAGCAGTGTCAGTCAATCCCCTATGGTGCAATAAGACATTTTCCAGCTACTTCAGACATTCCTAACACCTTATGTACAGGGATGAAAAGCAAGAAAAAACATTTTTACTGCTGCTTACTTTCTGGACTTAATATATATTTATATATGTATATATATCTACATACATATCTATATATGTATATATATAGATAGATAAAAACTCAACAAGGACCAAGACATTTTCATATGTATCGATATATACTCCTTGCTGTTTAAACTCTTTAAAATAGAAAATGCAAACTTTTGAAACTCTAAATCAGCCATTTCATGCAAAAAAAGAAAAAAAAAGAAAAAAGAAAAAAAAAGAAAAGAGAAAATAAAACTAGCTAAGCTTCTGTTTTCTGAACATTCAAGACTGCATGGTGACAAGACAGATCTCAGACTTTCAATTCTGGTTGCATTTCTGATGACTTTGTACATACAGATGTATGGCTGCACTTTCTGTACTGGATGTTTGGTGCTTTCCTTTTGTCTCTCATACCTACAACAATCAAGACACCAACCAGATGAAACGGACCTACTGCACACATCCATAAAAGCAAATTCCAAGGACCGTCTGATTAGTTAATATGAAAACTACTCTTTGATGCCCTCAGTTTGCATCTCCTTCCTTGTAAAAAGTACACGAAAATCCCTGCACTCGCAGAAAAGACATCGGTGTCAGCATTAACTGCCAGATCAGTTATTCAGATGTCATTGGTTCCACTGTTAACGTCACTTTAAAATTGAAAAAGTGGTTTATTACCTGGCTGGTGACCTACCTACACCATTAACTACTGCATTGCTACAGTAATGATAGCCTCCAAGGCAGAAACACTTCTCAGTGTTACCATGTTTTTGTTTACTTATTCACAAGCCATTAGGGAAACTTCATGGGATGACAACCAGCCGACTCATGTACAGCTTTCGAATGGGTGAGTCCAGGGTATTTCCTTAAGAGTCGACCACCAGGAACGAGCTGGGCTACGCGGCCTTCCAGGTGCTAGGGAAGTACAGACAGGACTTCCAGAAACACAAGGAGAGAATCTGCCTTCTTGGCCTTGTTAAATCACCGTGAAGCAGAGTGAAAACTGTGGTAGAATGGTTAACAGATTTAAAGTGTCAGTTTCTTAGGTTTCATTTAAAGCACTAGTGGATTTTTTTATTTTTTTTATTTATATATATTTATTTTATTATATATATTATTTTTATTTTTATTTATTTATTTTAAAAAAGCACCCGTGTAGCAGTCGGTCCCTCTTTGTGCTCTTTGGGCACTTAATTAAACATACCAAAATCATCATCTTCATCGGACTCTGCAAAATATTTCACTTCTTTGCTAGCCCGACCTGTCCGGGGCTTCGGGGCAGTTTCGGAGGCAAAGCCTGACTGGAAGATTTCCACATCAGAATCCTGGTCGAAAGCGGCCTTCTTGGATTTCTCTGGAAAACAAAAGACAAATCCTTTGTGAAGCTCTGTGCGTTTTGCATCGTGACATTCAGTCCTGAAGCAACTCTTATCTAACAGATCTAACATAATCACAGCTACACCCCGGTTACTACATCAGCACCCCGCCATAAGAATCTTTTACTGAAGTGAAAAGTGGAAAGGACCACTGAGAGGACTGACCTTGCACGGTGTTGATTCAGGTGCCTTCTTCCCAGGGTTGTAATCACCTTCATTTTCTGAGCCAGATGGTTTCCTTGTCTTTGCCCCCCTCCCGTTTCCTAGGTGAGAGAACATAATTTCAATAAAACATCAGAGTTCAGCACGCTGGAAAAAACAGCAGTGATATTGTTACATCTCATCATGTCTGTGTGTAAAGTTGAAATTCAGTTTACAGCTCAAGCTTCTTCTCAATAGGCAGAAAATACAACATAACAGTTGATTTTCTTAGTTTTATCTCTCTCTTTCAGACTTCTTCTGGAGTTACCATTCTCTCTACCAATTCACACTGTCAGTTCAAGACAGGGCCAAACTTTGTCAGCTCAACTTCTTCCAGACTTGCAAAGTACTGCAATTCCTCAGTAACTTTTTGTGCTGGTAACACAGCATTCATGCACCTTCACAGCTTAGGAATTTACTGTTCCTGGCAGCTGTCAGCACAACCTTTCCCTTTAGAGTGTTCCGATGAAATCACTGGCTGTGCTGCGGTGCTTCTGTCATTTTCTTCTTAGGACTGAGAACTGGGATACCAATGAATTGGTTTCAAGAACCAGAAAACCTGACTCAATAGAGCTGCCAACCATCAGAACTTCACTGACATCTAGAAAGGTGAGCTCACACAATGAAAATAAGCAGTATCCAACAGAAGGGATGAGCAATTAAAAGGGGCTTGGAGTCATTACATTCCCAACAGCGAAGGTCACTTAAGAAGTTCACAGCACTGATGGCCAAGAAACACCAGTGAACACTTTCTGTCATAGAACAAGCTCAGGGCTGAGTAATCCGCTGGTGATTCATTTACTAATAAATCAGTGTGGTTCTTTTAGAGACTATCTCTGCTTCCCTTGAAATATAACCTTGAACCTGTGTTACAGAGAGCACAGACATCGTGTGATGCTAATCGACACCACACCTCAATTACTACCTTTGGGTGCCGCAGTCTTCTTTGGAATGCCAAATTCCGAATCCAAGTCAGAATTTACAGTTTCCATCTTCTTGGCCTTGGGAGCCCTTTTAGGTTTAGGTGGCACATCTACTTTTGCTGTTAGAAGTCAGAGATACCGAATGTGTTACATTCACATATTGCTTAGAAATATCAAATTTTAATAAATTACAGAATAAATGGCAGATGTTAAAATGAGATGAGCCTCATACACTTGAGGAAAACATACTTCAACTTTTATGTTGGAACTGTGAGAAATAAACAGGAATCCTCACTGAATTTCTATTACTGCTACACAACCTGTCTTGCCATCTTTATAATACAGTATTTATATTGCTCCGAAAGCAATGCCTCCTATTCATTCTCATGGAAATTACAATGAATACAAAGAGCTCAATAACACCATTCAATAGTGTTTTCATTATCTATGCCTTTTCATCGTCGATGAACAAGAGCTGTGCTGGTAAAAATCTGCCCCAGCAGAGGTGACCTACTGTCACTGTCAGCACTGCTGAAACGAACCCCCCACTGCCTCACTGTGCTCACTGTTTGGTGTCCATAAACATTCAGCAAGTGTTGATTAATGTCAGTGGGTGCAATTTTTCCACATAGAAGAATTCATTTCCACCCCTTTGCTTCACCTGCACTTCCACATCAGACACCGTTTTGTCAGACTGCCCCTTTGCTGCCATCTGTTACATTACAAGGAAATGGAATGGAATACTGCTGGGAAGGTTCAACCTCGGCTGCCACATCACCACCATCCACCTCTGATATCGCGGGCCAGCGTAATAAAACAGGAGGCATTGGTCTCGGAGCAGCCCTCATACATTCACACCATGGAGCAGAAGGGCAAAAGCTCGCTTGATCTTGATTTTCAGTACGAATACAGACCGTGAAAGCGGGGCCTCACGATCCTTCCGACTTTCCGGGTTTGAAGCGGGAGGTGTCAGAAAAGTTACCACAGGGATAACTGGCTTGTGGCGGCCAAGCATTCATAGCGACGTCGCTTTTTGATCCTTCGATGTCGGCTCTTCCTATCATTGTGAAGCAGAATTCACCAAGCGTTGGATTGTTCAACCACTAATAGGGAACGTGAGCTGGGTTTAGACCGTCGTGAGACAGGTTAGTTTTACCCTACTGATGATGTGTCGTTGCGCTAGTAATGCACTCCACATGTTGGAAGACAAACCAGCCTTTAACAAAACCCTCTGCTTCGCTACTGACCTCTGTGTAATCTGTCAGCCCTGAATACCTTAAAGATAAGGAGCATGTAAAAAGCTCCACATAGCAGGAATGTGAACACTGGTGAGTACTCAAGCTTTCATCTGTGATACTGCTAAGGGAATGTCTTCAGACAGATGAGTGTCTCCAGAATCTTTTTGGCAGCGTTGCCTTTAACTGCTCCCTGCTGGAGAATCAGTGTACTGCTTTGTGTGATGGATGATACCTACTAAGTAGTCCAAGTATCATGGCCTGCTAATATTAAAAATAAAGCTCTCTTTGGCATCAAGGAGAGGCTCCGGCAGCCTTTTAGATAGATCTTGAGAGTGAAGAACTGATACTTAGGTCGGAACTTGGGAACCATATTTGAAAACAACAAATAGGTCTCTATAGATATCGTAATTAGAAGACAAAAGAACTATATTAGCATAAAGCAAGTCAGAGTCAGTTGATGCCAGAGATCAGAAAATTTCATATCAAATTGATCAAGGTCTGAGAAGAAATTTAACTCTTAACTATTCCGTTATTGTCCCTGGACTGAGAAAGGAATGTAGCCATACAGGTAACAAGACAGAACAAGTAGTCCTTCAGTATCAGCTTCCTGTCCTCCAAAATTCAAACTCTCAAGTCACAAAAAAACCCCACATACGACTGTTTGTAGTAATTGCTTCAGCTACACAATAGACATTCCCCTGTGAGGCACTCATGAGAGGGTGAGTGGATGGAACGTTGCATGAACACAGAACTAAGGACATGACTAAAAGAATACCAGCTGAGTAATAACTGAGCTATTAAGTTAGCACTACACTGTCAAAGAAATGGTGATCATGTACAGTTTGGGCAAAGGAGAGATGATGAAAACTGTTGAATGCTGTGAATTTTCATGAACCAAAAAGGAAACTGTGTCTCTAAGACTACCATGGAGACAAAAGTAAACTCTTCTTCCTTGAATGAGAGCCTGTTTATACCTATTTTGTAAGGGTAAAGGTTTATCAGCACTCAGAAACATCACAGCTGCGTTTTGAAGTGTCAAAGTTTTGTTAATGACAACTAATTGCATCCACACCTTCAAAAAAGGGGAAAGGAGAGAGAGGTTGAATGCTAAGTTGCATCCATACTACTATATACACAGTTCTTTCTTGTATTTAAAACAGATGTTTATCATAAGAGACTTAAAATAATAATAAAAATAATCTACATTCGTTGTATTATAAAATCTTACTGTTGATGATTAAAAAATATTTGAAGTTTTTGGAAATCAGTCAGACATTCAATTAGAGTAGCACGATGTCAGTGAGACAGAGATTAGAAATGTAGAAGCAAAGAGGGGAGGGTGGATGGATGCTGCAGATACCTGGCACCTAACTCATAAAACAAGATAATTTTTTCCTCATTTTTCATAAGGTAAATTAATTATAGTAACTGGCTGCTTTCTTGCAGATTTCCTGGAGGTATGTTTTTGTGATGTTAACGTACTAAGTTCAGCTGTAAGTTGGTCAAAGAAGGCAAAAAAAAGCTTTTGGAGGAGAGAATATTAAGAAGCAAGAAAAAACAAAGTCATCTGAAAGAAATAGGAGAAGCAAGGCAAAGATTTGAAGTCTGTTAACTGCTAAGAACTCTATTTTTCAACCTAGGTAGAAAAAACATTATTTGCAGCATTAATTATGGCAAGCATTTGCTATAATCCTTAAAATGTACTCAGAAAGAGGCTCCAAGCTCTTCTGTAGAAGTAGACAGATAACAGTGACTATGCCTATATTCTCCAAGGTACACCTTATTCCTACAAATATCCATGCACGACTAATGAAACCAATACAACCAATGAACACGCTCTTGGAACTGTCCTGAATTCCACAGTTTAAGAACATGCAAGTTGTCACTTCTAAAAGCCTCACTAACAAATGAAGAAACTTCTACCTCTGAAGTGTGAAGATAACTTTCCATTCCGTGTATCAAAAAAACCCAGTTAAGTACAACTATGCCAAGTACATGGTCTGCTTAGGACTTAATGTACTTCTTGGGGATTCCTCCTTTGCACAGTTGTTTTTACTTCTAACGTTAGTAAGTTAGATGCATTATAGAAGACTATCTTCAACCACAAGGACATCATGTCTCATTTATTCCCTGAGGGTTAAACCCTTCCATTGCTTTAACTAAAAGGCTGAACTCCATACACAGTAAGTATTGACATTATGGTAGAAAGAAAGAAATTAATATCATTAAGAAGCTGGAAGAAATTCACACTCTCTCCTGCAGTGCCACTGAATTTGAAATAAATGAATGCTCTTCCCACTTTTAAGATGATGATGGTGAAGAGATGATGCAAAGATGGAAGTGAAGAACTTGAAAAAACTTGATTTACATGGTAATCCTACACTTACCTTTTTTAGCAGCTACTGTTTTACTTAGAATTTTCTCTGTTTGCTTTGAGGCGAAAGGTGATGAGAAAACAGGAGTAGAATCCTCCTCATCACTGTCCAATTTTGTTGTATCTATAACCACAGAGTATGTTCAGAATAAGATTTGTTCACTGCGTATTTTAAATCATCCTTATCGGTTACAGTCAAGATCAATCTCACAGATACACCTTTCTGATACTACAGATAGGCTACGTGTGTACCATGTGCCTACAATACAAGCCATGTTCCTCTAAGGAACAGAACCTCTTATTTCTTTTCCCCTGCATAAATCCCAATATCATTACTCTTAAGACTACTGCATTAAGTTTCAATTTATGACATAAAACCCCGTACGTATTCTGTAAAAACAGCTAATGTTTAACTTGAGCATTGAATACCTCTGCTTTTAATTTCCACATATGCTGAAAGTAATACAGAAGTGCTTTGAAGTATTTCTACACATCTCTTTAAGAAAGAAAATCAGATGAAATTCTTATTGTGGAATATTTCTTTACAACTCTTTACAACTGCGTGAAAGGAGGTTGTGGCGAGGTGGGGGTTGGCCTCCTCTCCCAGGTAACTAGAGACTGGATGAAAGGGAATGGCTTCAAGATGCACCAGAGGAGGTTCAGTTTGGATATGAGCAAAAACCTCTTCTCTTCTTTTTTTAGTAATTTCTACTCTAGTATTTTGGATAAGGTGAAAGATTTCTGGATCAAGTTACACAATCTTTCACAGCAACTCTTGGTCTTGTCATTAAGGGCTTTTTCACAAACATCACAGTGAAGAGAATAAAACGCAAGTTATCTGCAGCAGATAATGTCCTTAAGGAGCGCTGCAGTCCAAGGAAAACACAGGTTAGCAGTTTAAACTTTCTGCCTCAGTACACGTTTCACAAAAGCTGGAGTACCTGCAGCTCTCCTAAGCAGCGAGTCTCTTGGAATAATCACAGGCTCACTCTCTTCTAAATCTCTTTCAGACTTGGATTCATCATCTGACCAGGGGTTTCGTTTCTTCACTTGTTTTGCACTGGATTTTGTAGGTGATGGCGCTCTTCTTACTCTAGTACCTGTAACAAGTTAAAGCATCTCTAACAGTCAGGGGAAAAAAAAAGCACAACTTCTGCCTTTTCTAATTGTTTATGTTGCATAATCTTAGCATAGTTTATCCTGAAATGTTTTCTTTAAACATTATAAGTTTTGTTTTACTCCCTAAAGGAAAAATTAAGAACGTGATGAAAATTTCATATAGAGGTTAACCAGCTGCTGCTGCCAAACAAATTCGCTCTAAGACAGAAAAGTATAGAAGTCTCTAATTTGAAGTTATAGCTCCTGAGCAGTCAAATTATTGCTTTTAAAAGGTTACTGGAGCTTTTCAGGACAGGACAAGATCAGTTTTCCATTATTCAGAGAATTGGGGCAGGTAAGGTTACTGGACAAATCCATTAACACGCAAAGCAGAGGATACACTGTTGGAGGTGGTACAATACAATTGCAGGGCAAGCTCAGCTAAAGCTGGACTAATTGACTCTGGCTCAACACTAATGAGGGTGGTCATAACCGTACTCAGGGTGCTTCTCTATTTATGGGGGTTATCTATTCATACTCAGATCTTCTCTTTATTCCTTTAGCTTTCTGTTTTGTTACTGCCTGTCATGACTCTCCCCCAATTATCACCGTATTTCTCAAACAGTAATAATAAATTCCTATTAATAGGAAAAAAGTTAACATAGACATTGGTTAGTTTGCCACACCACAGTGTGCATACTTTCTAAAAGTCACCATGACTGAATATGTAAATCGGAAAATAAGTTTGTTTATTCAAGTTCTGCAAGCTGTACTGTACACTGAGACTGAAGTTCGGGGCTTGGTCCTTCAGTGGCAGAGAACATACACGTCATATATTTTCATTTGTACACCATCTAATTATGTAAAAAATAATCTATTTTTTTTCTGCTCACATATTCAACGATTTAGATCCCTCCCCCTCAAAACCATATGTAGAAAGCAGAAGATCCCCATCTCAAGAGAAGCAGAATACTCAACAGAAATTTCAGTAAGTTACTACAACTAGAGAACCATAATAGACGTGTCCACATGTTTAACTTGAGCATTGAATACCTCTGCTTTTAATTTCCATGTATGCTGAAAGTAATACAGAAGTGTTTTGAAGTATTTCTACACATCTCTTTAAGGAAGAAAATCAGATGAAATTCTTATTGTGGTATATTTCCCTTCTCATAATGTGTGAAAAATACAATTAATGCCAAATTAGTACTCATTCCAGCTTAATGATGACTGCGTAAGGATATCTCACCAGGCTCCTTCTTCTCTCTCTTCACTTTAACGATTTGATCTGCTGGGGCTGCTGTATTCACCGAGTCATCCCCACCACCCGCAGCTTGCGCACCACCAAATTCTTCATCAATTTCCAGTTTTATTGCTACAGAATCAGCATCACCCTAAAAATATTAACAAGTTGGTCAAAATAAAATTATACCTTTATATTTCAACAATAAATATGATAAATAAATAACAACCGGTGGCGCACACTGTTAGAACGGCCGCTTGCAACACTGGAGGCCCGGGTTCGAATCCCCCCTGTGGCGCAAGTGGCAGAACTGCCGCTCTGCTACACTAGAGGGCTCGAATCCCAGGAGTTGGACTCGATGATCACTAAGGTCCCTTCCAACTCGCACGATACTGTGATACTGTGATAAACTGCAATACAATTTTTAGCAGAGAATAAATTAAAGTAGACTATTACATTGCCAATTTTAATAGTATTGGAAGGGAAAAAAAAGCAACAAAAACACTCCAGCAATAAGTAGTCATAATAGGCTTTCAAATATAAAATAAGTCCGGCATTAATTTCTTTACACATGAAGTTAGAAAAACATCATACATACATTCAGTACTAATGGGGTCTAACGGGATCTAGTCTTTGGATTTGCATTATCAGCACAGAAAAATATAGCAGTTAAATAATGTCACTATAGCAACAGTTAGTTTACCTTTTTCCTTTTCAGCAGTTTCCTAATGGCAGATGTAATCTGTGGAACTATTCTTCTACTGTCTGATGGAATGAACTCCTCCTCTCTGTCATTTATACCTGGAGAAGCTTTTACTTTAAGCTCATCTAAATCATTGTTATTGTTGGTATCATCAGCATCATCGGCATCGTCTTCTTCTTTTGAGAAGTCAAATGTATACTTGGGCCTCACAGCTAAAAGAAAAATACATTTTTACATACTTCAGTATAGTTATGTTACCACATAAATAAATGCAAGGGGAAGTCACTCAGCAGGGCCTGCCTCAGATTACAAAAGAATTTGAGGGAAAAAAAAAAAAAGTCTTGTTTGAGTCTAGAAGAATAGAGGCACATCATTTAAACTGCTACCAAACATCAGAAGTAGTGCGACCAGCAGGAGCAGGGAGGTGATCTCCCTGTCCCTCTGTACTCAGCTCTGGCCAGATCGCATCTTGAACACCATGTTCAGTTTTGGGTCTTTCACTACATGAAGGAATCCAGGCCCTGAAGCATGTCCAGAGAAGGACAACAAAGCTGTGAGGAGACTGGGGCACACATCTTATGGTTGAGAGAACTGGGATTGTTCAGTCTGCAGAAGAGGAGGCTCATGGGTGATCTGATCACTCTTTACAACTGCGTGAAAGGAGGTTGTGGCGAGGTGGGGGTTGGCCTCCTCTCCTAGGTAACTAGAGACTGGATGAAAGGGAATGGCTTCAAGATGCACCAGAGGAGGTTCAGTTTGGATATGAGCAAAAACCTCTTCTTTTTTTAGTAATTTCTACTCTAGTATTTTGGATAAGGTGAAAGATTTCTGGATCAAGTTACACAATCTTTCACAGCAACTCTTGGTCTTGTCATTAAGGGCTTTTTCACAAACATCACAGTGAAGAGAATAAAACGCAAGTTATCTGCAGCAGATAATGTCCTTAAGGAGCGCTGCAGTCCAAGGAAAACACAGGTTAGCAGTTTAAACTTTCTGCCTCAGTACACGTTTCACAAAAGCTGGAGTACCTGCAGCTCTCCTAAGCAGCGAGTCTCTTGGAATAATCACAGGCTCACTCTCTTCTAAATCTCTTTCAGACTTGGATTCATCATCTGACCAGGGGTTTCGTTTCTTCACTTGTTTTGCACTGGATTTTGTAGGTGATGGCGCTCTTCTTACTCTAGTACCTGTAACAAGTTAAAGCATCTCTAACAGTCAGGGGAAAAAAAAAGCACAACTTCTGCCTTTTCTAATTGTTTATGTTGCATAATCTTAGCATAGTTTATCCTGAAATGTTTTCTTTAAACATTATAAGTTTTGTTTTACTCCCTAAAGGAAAAATTAAGAACGTGATGAAAATTTCATATAGAGGTTAACCAGCTGCTGCTGCCAAACAAATTCGCTCTAAGACAGAAAAGTAGAGAAGTCTCTAATTTGAAGTTATAGCTCCTGAGCAGTCAAATTATTGCTTTTAAAAGGTTACTGGAGCTTTTCAGGACAGGACAAGATCAGTTTTCCATTATTCAGAGAATTGGGGCAGGTAAGGTTACTGGTTTACCTTTTGCCTTTTCAGCAGTTTCCAACCGGCGTCAGCTTTCAAGGCAGATGTAATCTGTGGAACTATTCTTCTACGAAATGGTGATGGCATGGTCTCTTCCAACTGTAGCTTCTTCATCTTGGGTTTACCAAATTCACCTTTTATTGGCTTGCTAATCATGCCTGTCAGAATGTCATCTCTTTCCTGTGCTTCTACTTTCTAACAAAAAACCAGGGGCGAGTGGGAAACATGTTCATTTTCAGTAAAGGCAAAACATGGTACTTTTTCAGTCTTTATTAACATGGAGTAGAGGATTGCCCTTAATTGTCAGCTGAATTATAGCGCACATTTTACTAATGGAAAATCAATCACTTAATCTTGGTAAATTCTTCCCTACTTCATGTGGTTAAAAACTACGCTTTTTTTCAAGCCCAAACAAATGAAAACTTTTGGAGACTTTCGAATATCTTTCTTTCATCAAGTTTCTCTTCCTCACGTGTATCGCTAGGTACTGATATAACTTTTCAGTCCTTCGGTTTTTAAAGCAAGCAGTGAGCTTTTAGATTAAGTTTTTTAAGGCACATTTTCCAGTCCTTTCCAGTTTTTTATTACAGAAGTTGAGGTTTCAGCACAGAATACTTCCAATTGCATCTGCACCATGAACATGCAGAGAAATAAACATCTTATTTGTATTATCCTGTGTTACTTCAAAAGATTACATCAGCCATTTTCAGGAAACACTGAAGGTTGAGGCTCAGCAAGTTACCCATCAATACGCCTTTACCTTTTTGCCAGAGATACTAATGAGGCAAGGTAAAAGCCTTTTGTCTAGCACTTCTGCTCTACATGCTTTGTTCCCAAATTTGTGGCTTTACATTTGATAATGCTTCCTCACTTAGAATTGCTAGTTACTACTCCCAGTTTTTTTGACATTTGAAAACAAATTTGTTCCTGGTAGTTTTTCTTTCACAGACTTGGGAAAAGCACTGTACTGTACAAATACAAGAAAGAATCCCTGAGAACAAATCAGATTTCCCACTTGCCCCTACATTTGGAGAGCAATCTGCTTTTTGTTTTGTTTTGTTTTTTTTGTTTTGTTTTGTTTTTGCTTATTTTTAATATATATTTTTTAGAAAGATTTGTAAAACATACTTCAAGCTCTTCAACAAAAGCTGCTAAGTCTTCTTTCCAGAGATCTGAAGCAGATTTCCTTTTAAGGTCATTTAGTTCTCTCTCCTAAAATGTGAAAGTAGCATATAAAATATAAGTTTTTACGTTATGAGTTGGCTGAATCATAAGTTACAAGTAACTTAGTAAATACTATCTGAACTGAACATTCACAATTGGGCACATCCGTAATTATTAAATCATTTCAAAAGAAGCCTCTCACACTGTACCAACCTTTGAAACTCTGTGCTTAATGAGCTCTTCCACTTCCTCTTTTGTGAGAGACCACAGAGACATGTTTAAGATATAGTTAAAATCAGGGCCAGAATTTGATCCAGAAGCAGAGGAAGCATCATCATTTGGGTTCTGTGGGTCCTCCTCTTCTGCTGCCTAAAGTGAAATATTCAGAATTAGACATATGAATAATCTTAGCTCTCTAAATGAACAGCAGCAATTCCCCAAAACACCCTGATGGATTACTAAGGTGTTTCCTCGTGCATTCAGTAACAAGAAATTTTTTCTTGTCTTTTCCAAAAAGCCATGTTCCTGTCATTTTTTATGGCTGGACTGTTTAGTCATTGATGTAAGAATACAAAGCTGAACCTAACATTAGCAATATGCACTGTATCCCACTGGCTACACAAACTTGTATAGATATAGATATATGTGCAAAATCTTGTTCAGAATACATTTAATAAATTGTTTTGGTGCACCTAATCGGTGTCAGGGAAGTATGCTATAGTCACTACCTTTCCATTGGGCAAAATAAATCAAGGAACACAGTGTGGGGAGGGATCCCCCACAACACTCTTGCTTCTAAATTGGAGAGATACGGATGTAATGAGCAGATTACTAGATGGATTTGGAAGTGGCTGAATAGATGTATCTAAAGAATTGCAGTTAGCAGCTCAGTGTCCAAATGCAAAGCAGTAGCAAACAGCATCTCTCAGGAGTCCATACTGAGAGTAATACCATTTAAAAGCTTCAGTAATGAGACAGTGGTGTTGCGTGTATCCTCTGCAAGTCTATGGATGATATCAAACTGAGTGGTGAAGTTGAAACAAGAGAAGGAAGGGATGCCATTCAGACAACCCACAAGAAGTCAGCCCATGTGCATCTCGTGAAGCTCAACAAAGTGCAGCACGGCATCCTGCAGAAAGGTTGGGGTAATGCCCAACACTTGTAAAGACTGGGAGGGTGACCTGAATGAGAGCAGCACAGTGGATAAGGGCTTAAGAGATGAAAAGCTGGATACGAGCTGGCAACATGCACTTGCAGCCCAGAGGCAGTCATATTCTGGTCTGCAACCAAAAGAAGCCAACAGGGTGGGGAAGGTGTTTCTCCCCACCTACTCAGCTTTCAGGAGACCCCATGGAGAGTACTGCATCCAGCTGTGGGGTCCTCAGCACAAGAAATATGTAGATCTATTACTGAAAGTGCAGAGAAGTACCACAAGAATGATCAGAGCCACAAGAGTCTCCCCTGTGCAGAAAGACAGAGAACTGAGTTCCTTCAGCCTGCAAAAGAGAAGGCTGGGGGGGAAACCTCATTGAGTCATTTCAATATTTACAGTGGGCATATAATAAGCACAGAGATAGACTTCACAGGAGCCTGGAAGAGCGGTGGTTGCCCAGAGCTATGGGTGCCCCACACCTAGAGGCAGGTGTTCAAGGCTAGTTTGGTTAGCAGATCTGAACATCCTGATCTAGTGGGAGGTATGGCAGGACAGTTGAAATGAGATAGTCTTTAAGATCCCTTACAGCACAAACTGCTCTCTCAATCTAAAGTAAACATTCATTCATGTGATGCTTAGCATAGCAGTAACTAGGGCTTTCATACAACTAGCGTTAAATCTACAAGTAGTAACATTCAGAATTTTTATTAGACATTCTTAGTCAATTAGAAATCCATCAGCAGAACAGTTTCCCTTTAAAATGCCTTCCTTGTTAGTCGAGGTATAAATGCAGCTAGACCCTTACCCAGCATTAGTACTTGAGGTCTCATTCAGGTTATCTACAGGTAGACAGGCCTCCATGTTGCCACACTCTGATCCAGAAAGTGTGTCTGGGGACTTAAAACTTGAGCTTTCAGAAACATCCTGTGGGCCAACTGACTCTGCCTTTCCTAAGGATTCCAATGATTGCAGGACTTCACATTTTTTTTCTGCTTTCTGAAAAATAGGAAAAACAAATATGAGCAAAAGCAAGTCATGGTACTAAACCCAAAAAGGAGATAGCTTTATGTCCACTAAGCTCAGTACTAATCGCTCCTCAGAGCACTTCCTGTCCAAAAAGACCATCTCCTTTTAGTTGCTCCCTAATCATTTCACAGGCTTCCCAAGAAAAATTCGTAAGTCTTTCTTTAACTAAACACCTTGAAATGTAGGTTTCAGTAGATGTTTTCAGTACTTTTATTTCTTCACCGTCATTTCATGAAGTTCACCTCAGGTCAGAAACAACTGGAAGTACAAGAGTTCCCACACAGAAAATCACAGCTTTTGAAAAAAATATATTGTTTCTAAAAAGATTAATTTATCTTTTCTTTACATCATCAAGTGTTTCTATCAGTTTCACAAACTCAGAAGCTGGAATCCAACTGATGAAAAAATAAAACAAGCCTTACATCTGCATCTGGAGGGACGCAAGACTCATGACTACTCTGCATCAAACTTTCCTTCTTGTTGGCATCCTCCTGCGATACACCTTTATTTATATCCATCTCTTCCTTCCTACTTGTTGTTCTGAAATTTGGCTTTGGTCTATGGAATCGACTCCTCAGTAACCGAACTGATGAAGTAACAGTTTTGTCTTCTTGGATCTCAGCACCAGACTCCCTAAAAAACCAAACAGGCAGTTGATGGCATGGGACAAGATGAATTCTTCCAATCACATTTCACATGCTTGTATTTAGTTTTCAGCAGTAGCTAGAACGAGAGCAAAGTAAGGGACGCCATGAAAAAGATCAACTAAGATCACATCAAACATCAAGAACCTGTACCTTCAAGACAGGTCAGCAAATGTAAAAAAAAATGAAGCAGTTTCAAAACAGCTGCAACTTCTAGTCAAACCTTGAGAGGAATGTAAACATTTAACCAAATCCTTCATCTAGCTACTAATTTCTAAAACTACAAAACAGATCTACAGCATTTCTTAAATTCTTATTCATTAACCTTTTTCTTTACCAAAAGGAGAACTTGTCACAGACACGTCCAACCTGGAGCGCATCCTCCACTCCATCTCTCCGCTTAAAAAATAATCTTACCCTGTACTGAGATCTGAAGCGTCTTTCAAGACATCTGAAGATCCTTTTTCGTTTTCAACAGCTTTTAGCTTCTGTGGGCTTTTCTTGGGAGCATCAGCCACTCCCTAAAAAGAAGACAAGTTCCACTCTAGTAAGGAAAACATTTTTGGCCAATCTCTTTTTTGGAATGAAAGGAAGAGAAAATATTTACTTTAATCGTTCTCGTATTAAAACACCTCAAAAATTAAGTTCTTTTTTTTGTTCATCAGCTAAAATCCCCGAATACTTTAAAGATAAAAATTTGTTACTTTTCTGCATACATTCCATCTGAAATGGTTTTTTTTTCAACATTGTCCTTTCTGTTCAGCACTTCTCTTCTCAAATCTGGTATCACCACCACCACCAACAAAAACATCAGTGAAATATAATCTCTGTCTCCACAGAAAGCAGAATCTAATTACAAGCACCAGAAAACTCTATGACAGTTCAGATTAACTGGAAGGAATAAGACACACAAATACTATGCTTACAGATTAAATGGTAAATCTTTCTTACCACTGCCCAGCAAAAATACATCTATGCAGCTGCTTGAGAAGCTTACATCTTTGTGGCACGAATCCTTGCTTTCATTCACATGGTGTAACGCATATCCTTCTGCTTGTCCTCTTCAGGATCTTTTTCATGTCCGTGCTCTTTTATCCATGCAACAGTTCTTTCTAGGTTTGGTTTGGGTTTCTGCACTCGGCCTCTTTTGAAAGGTGCTGGTTTCAGCACACTCTCTTTGCTGCCTTCTTGTGAACCAGCCATGTCATTAGACCTGGAAAAATACATAATACATCTTGTGTACTTATGGATCTTACATTGGAAGGCTCCTAAGGCAAATATGTTTTCCTTTTTAAGCACTAAATCACATACATTTCCATAAGGCAGAGCTATGCACTGCTAAGTCCATGGAGACAGTAGAAGTGCTTGAGAAGTAAAAATGTATGCTTGCACCGTTCTTTTCTTTCCCCACTGGAAATGGGATACTACGCTACAGATCTTTTCCTGACTCACAAAGGCACTTCTCAAATTCGTAGCTGCTCTAGAGGCAGAACAACCTAATTTAACAAAGGCTATGAAAGGTATCAGGAACTTTATAAGAATATAACAATAACTTAATAATCTTACTGGCGTACAAATACAAGATGTATCTACAACTACCACCTTCTTCTGTGCCTTTACACCGAGAGCCACGTTATACAGCAAGGAAGATAATAACAGAACTAAATGCTGAAGTGTTTTTATGTCTGATCAAACCTTGTATAGTCATCCTTCCCCTTCTTTAAAAGGACTAAGTGAAAAGACAAGGTGTTTTTTTTATTAACTCTCCTGTAAAGGACATTTCTCCTGTCACACCACATCTGCCATTTCTCCACTGAGTAGAAATACAGGAAACACTCATTAATTAAAATATACATTAAACCACCCACACTGGAATGGTGTTTTTTTTTCTCCTCACACTCATATGCTCAACTGTGCTTTAAGAACAAACACTTATAAACACTCAATACTTTTCACTCACAGAAAGGATGATACATCAGTATTCAAAGTATTGGAGAAAGCTTGCTTTAGTTTGCAAGGGACCAGCTAATTCTTTGCATTCATCATGCGGATTGATGCATTTAAAAACACTGCTTTAAATCGAAAAACAACTAATTTATTTCATGCATTTAATAAGTAAGCACACAAACAAATAAATAAATAAATGTTACTCTTCTCTGAATTTCTATCTCAGAGCAGAAATTGTCCAAGAAACTTCTGTTTTAAGAACTGCAAGATTGTGAAGATGCCGGTATTCCGTGATCCTGTGTAACTAACATCCTGTGTAACATGACCAGATGTGAGGGTGGCAAATTGCAAGAAAGAAGCATCCTTTATTTCCCCCCCTACTTCCAGCATACTTACTGAGACACCATCTCCAAGACTTTGCCAGCTTTTTCCACAGCTTCTCCACTGCTGACATCAAACTTATTCCTTTGGTCAGTATTCTGAGTAGAAACAGAATATTAAGACATTAACACCTTTGTACTTATCAAGTGCATCATTACCTAATAGACCAGGTAACTATCCATGACAAGATACAAAACAGGCTGCTCATGACAGATGCAATCACTTATGTAGTGAGTATCACATGCCCAGAAAGGTGCTGTAAACCCTAGTTCAAAAAACCAATGTTGTGCTTGCTGCATGGCATGAGAGCATTAACATCTGCCATTTGTGCAACGAGCTGTCTCCCAGGCTGAGATCTCTACACCATGTTACAGTCACTGATGGCTAAGTAAGTGCTAATTCCTAGTCACCCTCAGGAAACAAAAGCGAATGTTGCTGTTGCATCCAACAGTTTTGTACTTAACAGGTTATTTCCAGTTATCTCGCACCATCAATACCTTTTCAGTTTCTTCCTTAGACACACTTTAGCAAGTTACTTCATGTAAGCATCAAATATTGCTTAGTCTTAAGAGTGTGGAAACTCCATTTATCTGTATGTTGAAAAGATTAAGTAATCACACTGGGAGCATGCCATTGCTGCTTCTCCGAGCATCAGAAACAGCTGGCAGACGGGGTGGGGGCAAAGCCACTGTTATCACTTTCCCCTCCCCACCAAATGTCAAGCCTCAGTCTCAGCAAAGCAGCACAGTGCAGGCAATTCTCCAGCTGTGTGGCAGGGGTAGTGTCATAGGGACTCAGCATTTGGTTCCACGGCTGTCTTCTGTAATCCTGCCAAGCGAGCACTGCTGGCTACATACCTCTCTCTGTGCTTCCCTGGCCCGTCACTGCTGCTTTGGATTTTATGCTGCTTTAGAACTCGTGTCTATAACATAACATGACCTAAATCCCATCTTGTCCCATTTCCAGCATTCCTTCCTAGTTGTTTTCCGTAGTTCAGGAGCTCTAGGATCTTGTCTGGAATTCAGTAGAATCCAAGGTGAAAGTTAAGGCTTGAATAACTGCAGCTGAAAGAATTTCTGATGCTGTCAGTGTGACTTTTGATTTTCAGAGTTTGGATGTCTCTGGCACCCGAGCCATTTATTTATTTATTTTACTACTTCTTTAAATAGCCTTAGAAAAAGTAATTGCTTAACGCACTGCACAGAACACGTTTTTACATTACATTAAGAACTTACGCCTGGCCAAGTTGATTCACAGCATCGGTTTGAGATTTCCAGAATGTACGTACCTTGACTTTTCCATGGAGTGAACAGAATCACGTCAGTCACTGGAGAGGAACTTACATCTGCATCCGTAGATGTCATGTTCAAAACACACGTGATTCATGTGATAACAAGGCTGTTATGAAAGCAGAAACGGCTCCATAACATCAATGGATCATCTCTTCAGCTGGCTGTCTCCTGGAGCTGTAGCCATTAGGGGCATCTCCTGTACGGCTGAATAGTGAAAAAGTTGAAGGCGAGGAAGACGATGAGCCTTCATCCCACCCCCACCCCCACCACTCACTACGCAGGCGCAAGGGGGAGGGGCTGATGCTAATAGGGTCTCAGGAACGCCACGATCATACCTGCTTGATCTCTGCTCTGTGGGGATGGAGTTGGATTCCTAAGGCACTCCTGCAGCAGGAGCTGTGCTGCCATTGTGGATGGGAGCAAACGATCTCTCGCATCCCGGTGCTGCTCTTGATCAGCCCGAGCTTCCTGTCTGTGGTTTGTGCTGCCGTTCAGTGCTGTTTCTCCTGCTGTTTGGATGCTGCTCCCTCACACCTCCGTCCTCCCCCCGCGGCCATTCCTGGCTCCCAGCTCCTGACCCGTGTCCGCCCCTCCCCCGGCCTCCCATTGGGCAGCGGCAGCTCCGCCGGCTCCGATTGGCTGAGCCGCAGTGCGCGGGAACCAGCGTTGCGTCCCGGCCGTTGGAGGGGCGGCTCCACACAGAGTGCGGCTCCGCAGCCCGGTCCGATCCGAGGGCGAACGGGACCGGCGCGGCAGCCGGGGCTGTGCGAGCTGCATCGGGACGGAAACCGGCACCACGGAACGAGTGCTGAGAACAGCTCCGCCGGAGTGCGGGGAGAACGGCACTGGTGCGGGGAAAGGGCTGGGGGGGGCAGAAGGGGGGATGGGACTGGGGGGGAGGGGGGCAGAGGGGGATATGGGGCTGTGTGGGAGGGTCCAGAGGGAGATAAGGGACTGGTGGGGGGAGGGGGTCAGAGCGGGGATATGGAACTGGGGAGTGGGCAGAGGGGGATATGGTGCGGGGGGGCAGCAGAGGGGGATTTGGGACTAGGGGGAAGGGGGCAGAGTGGGATATGGGACTGGGAAGGGGGCAGAGGGGGGATATGGAGCTGTGGGTAGGGGGCTGAGAGGGGATATGGGACTGGGGGGGGGGGGAGAGGGGGGATATGGGGCTGTGGGGAGGGTCCAGAGGGGGATATGGGTCTGGTGGGGGGGCGGGCAGAAGAGGATATGGGACTGGGAGGGGCCAGAGGGGGATATGGGACTGAAGGGTGGGGGGCAGAGGGGGATATGAGGTAGCGGGGGAGGGGCCAGAGGGGCATATTGCACTCGGAGGGGTGGCAGAGGGGGATATGGGAGTGGGAAGGGCCAGAGGGGGATATAGGACTGATGGGTGGGGGGGAGAGGGGCAGAGGGGGATATGGGGCTGTGGAGGAGCCATAGGGGAACATGGGGATGTGGAGGTGCCAGAGGGGGATATGGGGCTGGGGGAGAGGGGGGAGAGGGCGATATGGGATTGTGGGGGGGCCAGAGAGGGTTTTGGGACTGGGGGAATGCCACTGGGAAAGGATCTCTCTGTGTAGATTGCTTCTCTTGGAGTTTTCCCTGTGAGCCTGTGAATTTTGCATTTGATTTCAATGGTCTCTTTCTAACTGCAGCGCTCTAGTTTTGTTTTTTCTTCAGGGGCCGTAGAGGGATGTGGGGGGGCCACTGGGGGATGTAGGAAAGTAGGGGGCTGTGGGGGGACTCTAGGTAGTCATATAAGACTGTAGGGAGCTGTGCAGGGGCTGTAAAAACCTACAGGGAGTTGAGGGGGACTCTAGGGGGAATATGGGGCTGTGGTGGGCCATAGGAGGACTAGGGGCTCAAGGGGGTTCTGAGGGTGTGTAGGGGTTGTGGGGAGCTATTGGAGGATATGGGCAGATCTGGGGCTTGAAGGGGTGGTGTCTAGAGAGAGAGAGGTTTGTGGGGGCCTTGGGGTGATATGGGGCTCCTGGGGGCTGTTGGGTGCTATGGGGAGGAATATGGAGTTCTAGCAGATGGTGGGGGTGTAGGTGTGCTCTATATATGTACATAGATGGGAATATAAAAAGATACATCCACGTGTGTTCCGGGCTGCACTGAAAAAGGGGTGACCAGCAGGGAGGGGGAGGTGATTGTCCCCTCCTACTCAGCTCTTGTGAGGTCCTCTTTGCAGTACTGTGTCCAGGCCTGGGAAGGATGTGGAGCTGTTGGGGTTGGTCCAGAGGAGAGCCACTGTGATGATCAGAGGGCTGGAGCAGCTCTCCTATGAGGAAAGGTTGAGGGATCTGGGCTTGTTTAGCCTAGAGAAGAGAAGGCAGCGGGGGGACCTCATTGTGGCCTTTCAGTACTTGAAGGGAGCGCATAAACAGGAGGGGGAATGGCTGTTTATGAGGGTGGATAGTGATAGGACAAGGGGGAATGGAAGTTGTGGATGCCCCATCACTGGAGGCATTCAGGGCCAGACTGGATGTGGCTGTGGGCATCCCGGTATGGTGGTTGGCATCCCAGCACCCAGCAGGGGTGTTGAAACTAGATGATCGCTGCGGTCCTTTGCAACCCAGGCCATTCTATGATTCTCTGATACGGGGGGATATGTCTATAGGGTGGACAGTAGGGGGATGTGCTCGCAGACACTCGTGCAGCCCTGTGCACACACACTCGCGTGTGCAATTCCATCCTGGCTTTATGCAATCCTGTGTGCACTCACATGTGTTTTGTATTGATTTCCCGCCGAATCCTCCGGTGGACTCGTAGTTAGGCTGGGAGTGAAGGGGAGCACTGGGTAGCTGTTTGTGTTCCCTGCTGTGTGCTGCGGGGTTGTGCTGGCAGCGGTGCGGCTGGTTTGCTTTTCCTTGGGAGGGTGGGAAGGAGCTGAGCAGGCCCGGTTCTTTTCTCCAAGGATTCTGATCCTCCAGTGTCACTGCACCAGGGAGTGCACGATCTAAAGGACTTCTGGGTTGTGATAAACTCGTATCTCGGCAGCTTCTATGATTTCAGGTTGGGTGTTCTAGTGCAAGCAGTTTGGGGGCATGATTTATCGTCCCCGTAGCTAACGCAGTGTGGGAAATTTTGCCCTGCTTTGGCTTGCCAGTGCTTTCCCCTGTCTCCACTTGTCTGGAGCCTCCTTGAAATGTATGCCTAATGTGGAACTATTTTCTTCTTTCCTAGCTTTTGTGGCATAAAGAAGCACAGAAAGGTGCTGGAACAGCTTGTTCTGGATGGCATCTCCAAGCAATTGGAGAAGAGGAAGACCTTCGGGAATAGTCAGCATGGATTTACCAAGGACAAATTGTACTTGGCCAACCTGTTAGCCTTCTACGATGGCATCACCAGCTGGGATGATGGCGGGAGAGCAGTGGAAGTCGTCTACCTTGACTTGAGCAATGCTTTTGATGCAGTCTCCCATGACATCCTGGTAATAAAGCTGAAAAAGTGTGGGACAGATGAGTGGCTGGTGAGGTAGGCTGAGAGCAGGCTGACTGGCCAAGCTCAGAGGGTGGCGATCGGCGGTGCAGAGTGCGGTTGGAGAGCTGTGAGTGGCAATGCTCTCTGGGGGTCGGTGCTGGGTCTGGTCTTGTTCAATGCCTTTGTCATTGACCCTGAAGAGGGGTAGTGTCCACTCTCGGTAAGGATGCCAATGAGTCAAAGCTGGGAGCAGTGGCTGGCACACCGGAAGGCCGTGCTGCCATTCAGCAAGACGTGGACAGGTTGGAGAGCTGGGCCAACAACAAAGCAGATGAGGTTTAGCAAGAGCAAGTGTAGAGTCTTCCAGCTGGGAAGGAATAACTGCAGGTATCGGTCGAGGCTGGGTTGTGACCTGCTGGAGAGGAACTCTGCAGAGTAGGGCCTGGGTGTCCGGGTGGGTGACAGGTCAGCCATGAGCCAGCAGTGTGCCCTGGCGGCCAGGAAGGCCAGTGGGATCCTGGGGTGCATTTAAAGGAGCATGGCCAGCAGGGGAATGGTCTCTAGCGGTCCCTTCTAGCTCTAATTCTGTGATTCTGTACTTGCATCATTGCTTCTTGCAGCAGTACAGTGTTTCAGAAGAGAGAAAAACGCGGTGGGCATAAACTGGATTTCAGCCATTAGTAAAGTTGTGCTGAGATCTGGGCAGACTGTCGCACTTGCGAATGTGTGCAAAGCCTGCCGGCAGAGAGAAATAACTTCTCTGCAGGCTTGTCTGACGTAGGTCATTGCTAGGTGAGCTTCTGCTTTAAAGCATCAAGCTGTATAAACACGGCATTTTTAAAAGCAAGCTTGCCAGTTCTTTTTTTTACCAGTGATTTTTTCAGGAAGGAAAGCTTGGAGATGCTGTTTGCTAATGGAAGATGGAGAGAGGAAAAGCAGGAGAAAGGCATGGTGTGCATAGCCACCACATCCCATCTGCAGCGTTCTCCCCCTGTGCAAATGAGGAGCAGCTCAGCACGCTTGGCCTGGGCCGTGGAAAGGGAGCATGCAAACATCTGGGCCAACCCCAAACGAGTTAGTTCTGCAGGTTGGTTGTTTTCTGCTGTTTGTCTCCCATCCTGTTGCTCAGCAGTAGATTTGTTCATGTACAGTGCCAACAGGAAACTCTCACAGCATTTTTGTTTCTGCTGTCCCAGCGCTTTGATCCCTTGCTGCTGGGATGGGGTGTTTGAAGAATGATGCATGTGTTGATGTCCAGCCTGGCTCTGAGGATGAGTCTGCATCCGTGGCGGGACTGAGGGTCAGAGCAGGCCAGGTTGGATCCGGTGCACTTTGCTCTCGTTCTTAATGCTTGTTCTTGCGCAGGAGGGCAGGTGGTGAACCTCATGAGCTAGTGCCTGCAGGTGGGGTTTGCGGAGAAAGAGGTCCTGCAGGTCTTGGGTGACACCCATGGAACCGTAGCGAGGCTGCATGGGTGTAAAACACCGAAACTCGACAGAGGTGTGAAGGAGAGCTGTGGGCTCCAGTACCACAGGAAGGGATGTGTGTGCTCTGGCTTTGGATGCTTCTGTGTGTTTTAAGTGACTGAGATACGGATGCTCAGTCCGCTTGAGTGTATAGAACAAGTGTAACATCCTTTCTGATGGAACATTGTGAAAGGAGTCCTATGGGTTTGAGACCTGCCATTAACCTTGTGGATATCATCCAGGAGTTGGGGATGAGGCAAGGAAAGTTGGGGTGAGAGGATGAGGCATAGGAACAGGAACTTTCTTGGTACATATTAACACCTCCATTTTTTGAACAGGAATCGCTGTGACTTTTTCTATGAAGAAAAGACTCAGTGCAAAGCCTGTGAATAAGTTTGTTCAGGCCTGCTGATTGGTGCTGTTCTCTACAGGGAGCTGCAGTGGAAATGGACACTTGTGGTCCCCTGTCTGGCTCCCTCCCACGTACTCAGATCAGCCTAGTTGTCAAGGCCTGGCTCTTGGTTGGTGAGTTGTAAGCGCGGTGCTTCTGGTAGCTGCAGTAAGCAGGGCCCATCAACAGGCTCCCTTCACCGGGCGGCCTGGAGCAGACCCTCACCTCCAGAAGCCCACGATTGGTTCAGCCATTAATTTGACCTGCAAGTTCTCCATGTGATCATGGCTGTTCTTAGTCCTTAGCAGTCAGCTTCTTCATATAGAGGGCAAATCCCACGCCCTCCTGAATTCCACAGTAACAATCACGTCTGCTTTGTGTCAGGCTTTTGTTTTCTTTTTTTTAATTATTACTATTCTTTTCCCATTTACTAGGTAGGAAAGCTACTTTCTGAGCCAGGAGAAGAAGAAGTGCAACAGGCAACAATCTTCCTTGCACTACGCAGTTTGCATGAGTAGCCAAGTGCTCCTGAGGTCATGTGTGCTGCAGAGCTGACCTTGGTGGCAGGGGCCATGTCTTCATTTTCTACCTGCCCCGTGGGAACATAAGAAGACTATTCAGAGCAGGAGCTGCAGAGCAGGATGAACGGCATGAGAAGGTAAGGCTGGGAACCAAGGAGGCAGCTTTTGTGTCGGGCAGCAGTGATGCAGGGGGCTCCCCAGCAGGAAGCTGGCTCATCCAAACGCTTGCTGAGTGTTTGGAAGCCCAAACCCTTATGGTCTCTAAGCTGAAGGCAGCCCAGAGGCAGCATGTCCTTGATCTGATCGTGGTGTGCCTGAGTGAGGGAGTGATCCAAGCTGGATGCAGAAGAGTCATCTTAATTTCTCTGATATTTGACTTCAGGTGACACCTCTTGGGTGTTGGTTTCTTAAAATTTGGATCTAGGAGGCGGCCTCTCCCTTTGCTTAAGGTTGCAGTCATTGCTGGTGTGGGATCATTTGTCCCACAGCTGGTGAGCAGAGCTGTTGCTCTCCTGAGCGTGCTGCACGTGGAGACAGAGCTTTGGACCCCCTTGCTAAAGACCACCCTGTGAGAGCCTGTCAGAAGCACTGCTGCGGTGTGCACGTGAGCTGGGCGCAGCTTAGGCTGAGCAGAACTAAGAGGTGAGCTGGGTTTGGTGCTGGGTGGTTGCTGGGAGGTGTCTCAGCAGAAAAGCCAGGCTGGGGTGTGCACGCTGTGTCAGTCCTCATCCCAGCTGGCAGTGAGAGTTGGAGGAGGGTGATGGGTGCTGCCTGCTCTCGCTGCTGCACCGAGTTTGTGGCACAGCAGCACAGTGGTGAGTGAGCTGGGAGGGGGACGGACTGCTGCTGTGCATGGCTAGGCCAGAGCTGGAGGTTTGTCCAACACGTGCGTCATGCTGGTGCAGCCATTGCAGCTGCAGCAGGAGTAGAAGACAAAGAGGTTTTCTTCGTGAGAGCAACACCAATGATTTGATTCAAATGTATAACTGCTATGAAGATGGTGAGGAACAGATCCACCTGAAAGACATGCTTGATCACATCAGGAATGAGCATGTGATCAAATAGAGCCAGCATGGCTTTCCCAGGGGAAGGCCATGCCTAACCAGTCTGGCGGCCTTCTGTGATGGAGTGGCGGCATTTGTGGACAAAAGGAAGGAAACAGATGTCATTGACCTGGACTTGAGCAAGATCTTTGACATGGCCCTCCACCACATCCTTCTCTCTAAATTGGAGGGACGTGGATTTGACAGGTGGACCACCTGGTGGAGAAGGTATTGGTTGAAAGGCCACAGACAGAGGGTGGTGATTCATGGTTCTGTGTCCAGGTGGAGGCCGATACCAAGTGGTGTCATCCAGGAGTCTGTCTTGGGACCAGTGCTTTTTTACATCGTTATCAGGGACACCAATGATGCAATCGAGTGCACCCTCTGCTGTTTGCTGAGGGTGCGTCTGACACAGCGGAAGGAAGGGATGCCATTCAGAGGGACCTCGCCCGAGAGGTTGGCCTAGGTGAATCTAATGAGGTTCAACACAGCAAAGTGCAAGGTTTTGCACTTGGGCTGGAGGAATCCCAGGCATTCCTACAGACTGGGAGGAGCGGTCCTTAAGAGAAGCCCCGCAGAGAAGGACCTGGGGGTCCTGGTGGATGAAGAAGAGAACGTGAGCCATCAGCGTGCTCTTGCAGCTCAGAGAGCAAATGGTACCCTGGGCTGCATCAGAAGAGGGGATGGCCAGCAGGGACAGGGAGGTGATTGATCTTCATGATCCTTGAGGTCCCCTCCAACCCGGGCCGTTCTATGATTCTGCGATTACACTCGCTGTCCGAAATAATGGCAGCTGTGCAGAAGCTGGATATATGTGGGGACAGCTCTTGTAAGCAGCTGATTTTAAGACCTTGCCCTAGTCGAGAGTCTAAATTGCGTGTCAGAAGAAAGCTGGGAAAGTGGTTATTGCTCATTATTTTTCATTTGCTGATTCTTTCTTTAGGGTTCCTTTTCAAAAGGAGATTTTGGTGATGGAAGCAGCTGAAGAAGGAACAAAACCAGCTCTTGCCAGGAGTGCTTGAAGTCCCTGTGGAGAGAAGCAAAGAACCTGGGCTTCCTCTGGGATGCTCCCCACCATGTCTCAGGAAGGAGACAGCTGCTGTTCCAATTTCTGCTCTGTGTGTGGAAAGGTACGCCTGGGTTTCTTCTGCTTGTTTTCTCTTTCTTTTTCTCTCTTTTAAGGAGAAGGGGTGGAGCAAGGGGAGACCCACTGGTCATTTGTTACCTCAAGAACAGGATGGATTCTGCATTCACCGTGAAAAACCTGGGCTAGTAGCACGGGCGTGTTTCAGGCTGGACTCTTCTTTTCCTGCTCAGTTTCCTTTTGGCTACAGGGAGACAGCTGTCGAAAGGTGTGTTTTCAAAGCCACTCTAGAAAACCGTGTTTCACTGTTGCAGGTGGTTCAGTGTGCTCTTGCAGTGTAGATGCGTTTGCTGTAGAATCTTAGTGGTTTCTGTTCCTAGGGGAGGACTGGGAGGAGGTAGTGAGAAGAGAATTCAATGCCTTGGGTGTATCTTAGTGAGAAATGTTGGCATGAGGTGCTGAAAGTCTTCAGCTGTAAAAGGACAGTGAGGCTCAGACTCCTTAACCTGCTGGAGCAGGGCGTAAGCAAGGAGTGGGCACTGCCCTCCCAAGTGCAGGCTGCACTTGGTTATGGTCTGCCAGGTCTCTGCTGCCCTGTGTTTCTTCTGAGAAGTTTGTTGGAGCTGCTTGGAGTAGTGAAGGGTGGGGAAGAAGTGCTGTTCAAGAGCTAAGGCTCTGCATGATAATTCTGGATGGATTGAACCACGGTGTCTGAAGACATAGCTTCCATCAGAATGATCCCAGCATTGTGCAAGTGTCTCAGCTGAACCCCCTGAGCAGGTGTCTGAGAGCACCCGCCTCCTCCAGCTGAGCCATAGGCAAGCTAACTGTGCCCAGGAATTACAGCTTATGCAGACTGAATATGCTTCCAAGTGTTTTCCTTAGTGATAAACAATGTCCCAGCACTCTGATATTCCATCTCCGGCACAATCTGGAGCATCTCTGCAAACCATGGGTGCCCCTTCCCACCCCCGTTTCTTCCTTTCTCTCTTTAGAATCAGTGTGGTGCAGTTCCCTGCGTTTGTGAGCAGCAGCCAGCAGGCCGCAAGAGATCCAGTTGCACCTTTAGCAGACAGAGGGATGTGATGGGGACAGACTGTCCTTACCGCCATGCAGAAGTGAGTTTTTCCCGTCCTCTATTAAGAAGTAGGAAAGAATAGAGTTTGAATGTTACTTCTGAGCAGGTGCTGTGCTGTAGGGGATGTCAGGTAACCATTTACTTGGGGGTGCGGGAAGGAGCAGTGCAAAGTGATGTATTAGTTTGTGTTTTGGCTGTTGAAGTGCAGTTCCATTTTGGGGAGCAAAAAGATGGGCTAATGTGGAAAACAGAAGGGAGAAGGCTAGTACCTGGACAGTGGGCTGAGCTTTGGTGACTGCAGCCATTTGCAGGAGAAGTTTTGCTGTTTTGCACAGTGGAGTTCAGAATGGGAGCTGATGATGAATGGGAGCTGCTGGAGAAACAGACTTCCATGGACAAGTTCCAGTGCCTCAATGACTTTCTTGTAGCGAGGCAGCAGTGATGCTGGAGGGCACGTGGTGAGTGCGTGGACAGGGTGGCACAAACGAGTGCGTGTGCTGAGGAGTTGGGCTGCACACAGGTGCAGACAAAGGGATGTTTGTGGTAGGTGTAGGCACGTCCGTGTTCCCAGGGATGGTTTGCACACGTCTGTGAATGCAAAGGAGGGCAGAAGATGCGGTGCGTGCATGAGGGTGTGCAAAGCAGGCAGGGTGGCACACAGGTGTGCGTGTGCACGTGGATAGGGGAAGGCTGGGGTTACAGGTTGACCTGTGCTGAGGTGAGTGGGGGCTCACGGTGTTGCTCAGTGGTAGATTTGTTCACACTGAGTGCTACCAGGAAACTCGCGCACCCTTTTTGTTTCAGCTGTGCCAGTGCTGTGATCCCTTGCTGCTGGGCTGGGGTGTTGGAAGGATGGTGTGCGTGCCGAGCTCCCATCTCTCTTGCAGGAATCAAGTGTAGAGCCAAAGGGATGTTTGGGCCAGGTGGCTGCAAGAAGGCTGGCTGTTTGGGATGGTGGTAGCTGATGGAAAATGGGTATTCCGTTCAGCTTTTAACAGAAGTCAGGGGTCCTACAGCAAGAATGACTAGGATCTCGAATGGCTTCAAACGTGCACACTGAGTACATCTGTCCTGCCATGCCATCTCTGCTTCTTTCTGATGAAAGCATTTTTACGACCACGTGTTGGGCCTGTTTGCTTGAAGAAGGAGAAATGTTAGGTACAGTTCTCACCGAGAACTTCTGCGTAATTTGAATCATGAGTGTTAGCACAGTTCTCCTACTACTAATGGCTTTCACTAAACCACGTCCCTCAACACAACATTCAGTCGTTCCTTGAACACCCCCAGCGTCGGTGACTCCACCAGCTCCCTGGGCAGTCCATTCCAGTGCTTGGCCACCCTTTCTGAGAAGTAATATTTCCTAATGTCCAGCCTGAATCTCCTCTGCTGCAGCTTGAAACCATTCCCTCTAGTTCTGTCAATAATGACACAAGAGGACAGGCCGTCCCCCAGCTCACTACAACCTCCCTTCAGGAAGTTATATTGAGCAAGAAGGTCTCCCCTGAGCCATCTCTTCTCCAGGCTGAGCATTCCCAGCTCCTGCAGCCTCTCCTCATATGGCCCCATTGTGCTCCAGAGCCCTCACCAGCTTTGTTGCCCTTCTTTGAACACGTTCCAAAGCCTCAGTGTCTTTCTTGCACTGAGGGGTCCAAAACTGGAAACAGAACTTGAGTTGCAGCATCACCAGTGCCGAGTACAGGGGGACAGTCACCTCTCCGCTCCTGCTGGCAGTGCTGTTTCTGGCGCAAAATGAATGTAAGTGTCACATGTGTAACATCCTTTTTGATGGAGTTCTCTGACGGGAGTCCAATGGATTTGAGACCTGACTTGAAGCCTGTGGGCATCACCCAGGAGTTGGAGTGCCAGGATTAGGCCAGGGAACAGGAACCTCTTTGGTGGTTATTAACTCCCACCTTTTTTGGTCAGGAATCTATGTATGTATTTTTGTTGTTTTTTTTTTCATGCAAAGAAGAGACCAGTGAAGCTGTGAGGTGTCTAGAGCACAAGTCTTATGGGGAGCTTCTTATGGAACTGGGATGATTTAGTCTGGAAGAGAGGAGGCTCAGGGAGGACCTTATCATTCTGTACGATTACCTGAAGAGAGGTTATGTGGAGGTGAGGGTTGTCCTGCTCTTCTCCCATGTAAGTAGTGACAGGAGTGGAAGGAACAACCTCAGGTTGTATGAGGGGAGATTCAGCTTGGATGTTAAGAAAACCATCTCCAAATGGGTGCTCAGACGCTGGAGGCATCTGCTGGCTGAGCGCTTTGTTGGGTGAGCATCACACTGCTGGAAAGCACGCAGCTGTTGTCTCTGCGAACAGCCCCATCCGTGGGGACTGGTGGCTTTTTCATGTTACCCTTGTGTTTCAAGTCCTACATCCAGTTACTCGTGCTGTTTGAAAGCACCATCTTAGAGGCAGCCTTGATTTCTGCAGCTGCGAGCTTTGTGCCACGGGAGCTCCCCTGCTTCTCCCTGGGATGGGCGACCGAATGGAAGGCCCAGCAGAAGTCTGGGTAGGTGATATCACTTGCTGTTCCTTTCCCCACCCGTGCCAGGAGAAGCAGGGAATGGGACTGGGGGACATCCCAGCGGTGGGATCCTGCCTCAGCAGAACTGAATGGCTGTTCTGATCCATGTATTTTAACCTGAGTGGATCTGACACTAACAAGAGAGGCGAGGGGCCTGTGGGAAAAAAAATGTATGTGCCACAATGTGTGCTATAATGTAAACCATGAGGTGGGTCAGAGTGGAGCACAGGCTTGGGTGCATCTGATTCAGGAGCAGGGACACGCAATGCTCATCTTGGGTGTCTGGCTGACAACAAGAGCAGAGAGGTAAGTTTCACAGGGTCGCGTGCCCATTTTATTTTCTTTTTCATTCATGATGCATAGAGGCGTTACCCAGACAAAGTGAGCATTTGTCAGCTGGACTTGCTAGAAATGACCTAGGCAGTGAAATGGGTTTGAAGCATCCCAAAGAGCCCTGCAAAAGAATGCTGAGAGTTAACCTGGCACCCTCCTTTGGAAACCTCCGGTGTCTGTCAGCTCTTCAGCTGTGCCCAAACACCTCCCATTGCGCTGCCACACCAGGACGTAATTCCAACCCCACCCTGAGTTCTGGAATGTTGTGGTGCCGTGTTGGAATCACATGTGACCAGGGGGTCTTGCCTCCCCCCCTTGTGGGGGGTCATGGTGGACCAGGCTGGTGGCTGTTGGTGATGTCATAAGCGGCTGGCATGTGGAGAGGAGTGGTGTGTTCTATGTTCCTTTGTGGGCGTGTAGGAGTTCGGAGTGGTTGTTTGGCTTGTTGTTCTTGTGCCTTTAGTGCCTTTGTTTGAGTACCATCGTGCGCAGCATCCTGTAGGTAAGCTGAGCCGGCGTGGGATGGACGGGTGGGCAGTGAGGTGTTGAGAAGTGCTGGCTGTCGGAGCTCCCAGCACCGTATTGCTTACTCTTGCGCATCAGACGTCATTTTCCCCCGGTAGACACGTCCCAAAGGGGGTATTCATAAAAGTACCACCCGTCCCATGCTTCTTCAGCCGTCTTCTTTGCTCAGTTGTGGAAGCAGAGTAAAGCTGCTGGGCGGACAGGCATCACATAGCCTGAGACTCAGCATGTCTTGCAGCAAGTGGATGGGACAGTTGTGCTGTGTGCTTTATTCCATGGCTGTCTTATTCCTGCTCACTGACCTGCTCTTTCTCTCTCCTCTGCCCACCCTCTGCCCACTGCCTTGGTGCAGCTTTTGCTCTCATAAGATCTGAGCAGAGTGACCAGGAACTGCTGCAGATAGCCTGAGGTGATCTCGTTGCCAGGTACGTGCCATCTTTTGTCCCACCACGTCGTTTTGCATGCCGTGGGTTTCTTCACTGCCCTCCAGCTCAGCCCTCAGAAGAGTGCTGTCTAATGCCCTGCTGTCGCACTGTCAGAGCGCTCTGGGCGAATGCATCTGCTGCTCTGTGCCAGAGTCCCCATCTGCTGGCAGAGGGATAGCAACTTGGTACAGCACTGCCTCAGAGGCTGTCACGTTTGAATTTACTGAAGCAAGGGGTAGTTTCTCGAACACTTGCCTATGCCGCAGGGTATGCAAGGGTAGCTCTGAAGAAGTCCCTCCATACTGTGCTGGGTGAATAGAGAAAACAGAAGTGTGTTTCTGCTCTGTTCCAGCTTGTCACACCTGCTGGGATGGGCAACGCATGCAGCGAGATCAGATGTGAGCCCGAGGTAGCGGGCACGGAGGTACAGTATGAAGCTCTGACTTGTCTTTGTTCCCTGTGTTGAGCTAGCAGGGGGAGCTGCAGATGTACTCTCCTACAGGAAAGAGTGGGCCAAAGGGGGCCAGGCCACCTGTCCACGCCAGTGCCATTGCTGATGAGTCTGTGTAGAGAGAGATGCATCTTTGCATGGCCTGGCGATCCTGCTGCATGCCAGGAAGAGAAACAACTGTGATGAGAAGTGCAGCTCCTTCTGAAGTGCTCCTGAGCAGGAGGGAGCGCATTTCCTGCAGCTTTCTCTGCAGATGTGCTCCTCACCTTGAAATCCTCCTGGTTTGTCCTCAGCTCCTGACCACGGCCTGTGCTCTGTTTTGCAGGCTGATAACATGTGGAAGCCGCAGCTGGTGCGTGCGGAGTCATCTTTCAACGTGCCAGCGATTGCGGCAGCCCATGTTATTAAGCGTTACGTCGCCCAGGGGCCGGATGAAGTCTCCCTGGAGGTAAGCAGTTACAGGCGTTCCTTGTTGTCATGCACGGGAGAGTAGTCTAGGGTGTGAACGGCTCAGGAATATTCACAGACACCTTCAGAATGTCTCGTGAGGTGAAGCTTCGAAGGTTCGGTTCCAGCTTAGACTTGCGCTGGGTCAGGAGGAGTTCAGCCATCTCTCCAGTATGGTTGGATTGGGCATTTGAACCTTGTAATCAAGCAGATCCTGCCCAGTATGGGAGCCTGGTCTCTGAGCAACAGCAGACGGGTGTGTGAAGTGTGCAGATGTGTTCAGGAAGCCCTGCTAACCGATGCCCGTGGTTAAAGTGGAGCTCTTCCATAGCCTTTGGCAGAGAGCCTGCTGATTTTGAGACCTGTTTCCTACTGCACAGCTGTACTGTGTATGTTGTGTGACCCTTGTACCTCCAAGTTCAGTTTTAGAAGGGAAAATGCCTTGGGGCTGCATTGGTGCAATTGCTGTCTAGCTTTAGGATATTCTGTGGCGCAGAAGAAGGCAGTTATTTGAGCTGTGTTTTCCTGCCAGCTGTGCTGAAGCTGGGATTGACGTTTCAATCTCTTGCAGGTGGGAGACTTGGTGTGCATTATTGATATGCCACCAAAGGAGCTGAGCCCCCGGTGGAGAGGCAAGCGTGGCTTTCAGGTAGGCACATGCTTTCGACTAGAGAGCCCAACTTCAGTAGAGTCAGGAATATCAGCTTGGAGCTGCTCTGCCTGCACAGGATGGCTTCCGGATGCAAACGGTTGCCCTGTGTCGCTGTCAGGGGACATTCCCTTGGGCTCTGGGCTCAGGCTAATGCCCTCCTCTCTTTTTGTTCTTGTTACAGGTTGGGTTTTTCCCTGGTGAGTGCGTGGAGCTCATCAGTGGAAAAGTTCCCGAGTCCCTCATCAATTCATTGCCAAAGCCAGGTACACATGTTACATTTGACAATGCGGGTTAGTAAAATGGGGTCAGAGCGTGGCTTTCAGGGGGTTCGTTAATGCTAGCGTTGAGCAAGATTAGCAACAGGACTGCATTAAGGTCCATGGGAACACGCAGAGATCTGTCCCAATCCCACTGTGTTTATTGTTGGGCTTGGGGAAGTCACAGAATCCTCCTGGAATGGCTTGGGATTGGCAGGGGCCTAAAGGATCATCCTCAGGCTCCATGGCCTCTGCCTCAGTCTGGGTCGGCAGCCGACGCATTTAGCAGGAGTCGAGAGCAGGCTGTCCGGGGCCCCTTCTGACCTGGCCTTGGGCACGTGCAGGGACGGGGAAAATCCGTTCTTGCGTGTCCTTGTTGGGAATGTTCTTCCCGATGTTCCGTGCTCGGTCGAAGGCGTTACGCTCAGCCTCGTCCAACCGAGCCAAGCCTGAAATGAACTGGTTTCTTTGTTTTGTTTCTTTGCAGTGCCGAGGAAACGGGGCAAGCTCAGCACCTTCCTTCGTTCGGTGGTGAAGGCTCGCCCCAGGAGATCGGAGCAGCCGGAGCCAGCGAAGGAAGGGGTGTTTGGGTGTGACCTGGGGGAGCACCTTCTCCGCTCTGGCCGTGATGGTAAGGAACAGCCCATTGCTGAGATCTCCCTCCGCTGGGCATCTAAAGATAAAAGGGAGATCATATCCAACAATTGTTTCAGTCTGAAAACATAGGAAGCCTTCTGGCCAAACAGAGCATCCTGCATCCTTTTCCTAGCTCTTCTGGACTTGAGATTGCATTCCTCCATTCCCCAGGGAGCTGTGATGGGACTTGCAGTGTCTGTGGTTTTGCCAGAATTACTTTCTCCAGGCTGTTGATTGGTGGTGGCATTTCTGGAAAGCCAAGAACACGTCTCTGTGCAGTTTCCTCACAGCTGTCTCTGCCAGCTTTCTCCTCTAAGGAGGAAGCAAGCGGTGGCCCGGCTGGGCTTACTGGGTGGGATGTGAGAAGAGCAGGGCCTGAAGCAGGACTTGAGTAAGAAGCTGAGCTAACCGCTGGCTCTTGTTCTGTAGTCCCCCAGGTCCTGCAGAGCTGCGCCGAGTTCATTGAGCAGCATGGCGTGGTGCAGGGGATCTACCGCCTGTCCGGCATGGCGTCCAGGATCCAGCGCCTACGGTAAGAGTGCTGCGACTGACACAGCTGTCAGCAGGGGCACGTGCCATGCTGCGGGCGTTCAGAGGAACCCCTTCCTTTTCCTGACTGTATTCTGTGTGGCTTTGGACTTGCTTTCCTCTTTCTCAAAGCCCTCTGCCCAATCCTGTGTCCTTCTCTGCAGCCATGAGTTTGAGTTGGAGCAGGTTCCCGAGCTCAGCGTCCGAGACATTCACAGCGTGAGCTCCCTCTGCAAGATGTACTTCAGGGAGCTCCCGAACCCTCTGCTGACCGAGCAGCTGTATGCCAAGTTCTCGGTAAGCTCAGGGCAATGTCTTGGAAATGACACTCACCTCTCCCCTGGGCGTCCTGGCTGATGGTTGCAGCAGTGCCCCAGCTCCGAGGTCTTATTTCTGTTAGCCCCATGAGGCATGTCTTTGCCACATCCTGCCTCAGGCTGATGCCACTTTTGGTGGTGCCAGGAGGTGCTTATTTAAGCTATTCACGACGCTTGGAAGAATTCCCTTTCCTTTGCTATTCCCGCCTGGTGTCTGAATCCCTTCCTGCCTTTTTCCAGGACGCTGTTTGCGCTGCGACGGAGGAGGAGCGGCTGCTCAGCATGCAGGATGCCATCCAGCAGCTGCCCGCTCCTCACTACAGGTCAGTGCTGCGCTCGGTCTGCTGAGTTCAGCCCTGCTGCCTTTCAGAGGGCCATGATGCGATTCCAGGTGTTGCCTCACGCTGGCAGCATCATGCCTGTGCACGCTGAAGCGGCTGAAGGCTGCGTCGGGTCGGTTGATTGGGTCAGTTCCTTGGTACGGGGGCACGGTTGGTGCAGCCGATGGCTGCGGCTGTGCTGTGCTGGGGCTTGGTGCTGCAGTGTGGTGGCATTGGGAATGTTTTACCTACTTCATATTCAGGGACGGTAGCAATGACAACAACCGGCATGAAGTGAGGTTTGTTTTGTGCGCTGCAGCACGGCTTGCTTTTTGGTGCTGAACATCTGCCCCTCTTGTTTTCCAGGACGCTGGAATACCTTATGAGACACTTGGCGTCTCTGGCCGGGAACTGCTCCATCACCAACATGCATGCTCAGAACTTGGCGATAGTGTGGGCTCCAAACCTCTTAAGGTAAACTTCCGTTTCAACACGATGCTTACTTCTGCTCTGGCCCAACCCCAGGGGCACAATTTCCAGGTGACAGTTTCTACTCACTTGTTTAGCTGGGACTGCTGTGTCCCTGATCATCCAGGAGAATTTTGTCAGTGGCATCGCTGATTGCCCACTGCGGAAGTCTCCAGAGCCCAACTTGTCAGGTTTTGGCTACAGAAATTCAGACTGGGGGAAATGATCCTGGGGAAATGACTTGTAAGATCTGCCTTTTCTTCAGATCCCAGCAGAGCCAGTCCGCCTGCGCCAGCGGAGAAGCTGCGTGCAAGGAGCTGCAGACGCAGTCAGATGTTGTGGAGTTCCTCATCAGCCACACAGACGTCCTCTTCCCCTCCAAATCCACGCCAGCCGTGGGAGAGAGGGCAGGTGAGCGTCTTCCTCCATTAGCTTGATCTTGATCTGACACCTTGATCCAAGCCAGGCCTTCTCCAAGACCTTTGAAAATGCTTTTTCTGTCGAGGAGACAGCAGGCTTCTGGCTTTAGATTAGAATATGGTGCCCCGTTCCTGGGTCCTGAGAGTGTCCAAACCCAAAGCTTCCATGGAGAAAACCGTCACTGCCGTTCAGATGTTTTGCAAGCAGGTGAAGCTTGATTGAAGTGTGGCAGCAAAGCTTTCCGAGGTCCCTGCCCCCTAGTTTTTCTAGGTTTTTTGTTTGCCTGTTTCGATACAGTGAGCTGCTCTTAATTGTGGCTGTGTCCTTTGCCACGAGCATACCTCTGACCACACGGTTCTTTTGAGCTCCTCTTCTTCCAGTGGCTCTGATAAGCAAGTCTGAGAGAAATGCAGAACTGGGATGGCTGTGCGGCTGCCTTCTGATCCTCCCTCTTACCTGTGGTTTCCCCTTGCAGGGCACAGCTCTCTGGACGGGCCCAAGTCTGTGTGGGTGTCTCCTCCATCCACAAAGCTGCTCACGCTGCAGGAGGCACAGGCTGAGAGGAGAGGCCAGAGCAGCTCTCCTGCTGCGACACAGAGCAGCAACACCGAGGTGGAGGAAGGCCCCACAGCTGTAATGAGGAACTTCCACACGGTCATTGATTCTCCATCGGAAAGGTAAAGAGGACTTCCCTTTCCAGCAGCTATCATCATTGGTCGGGTGGGTTTGCCAGGAACGGGCAACTGTCGGCAAGGGCTCGGAGCAGCTCTTCCCTCACCCTGCACCACGACTGACAGCACGCTCTGCTTTCTCTCTCCAGACCAAGTTCTCACAGCAAGAGGACGGAGTCACCAGCTGGCAGTTGGCGTTCCTGTTTCTGTCTGGGCAAACCATCCCCTGCAGCCAAACGCCAACTGCAGCTCAGTGCCAGGGATCCCTCAGAAGCACAAGTCGTGGTCCTGGCAGGTAAGGGTGCAAATCCAGCTTTCAAAGCACTGCTTGTCAGCAGCACAGGTAGGATTCATGCTTTCAGTGGGCTTGTACCTCCTTCTGGCGCTCGAGCCTGTGCCTGACATCTTTGGTTCACCCCTGTCTTTCCCAAATGAGTCTCTTGTCAACACAAGAGCTGGACCTGCACGAGGATCACTGTCAAGACAGTGACACTGTTGCTAGAAGCCTATTTGCTTCTGCCCACCACCACTACGTAGCCAGATGTCAAGAACCTCTTTCATGATTCATCTTGTGAACGTTTGACACTAACCGCTGTCCATCTACTCCTTCCTAGGTGACCCGAGCCCTCGTGTGTCCCGAAGACGCAGGGCATGCTACGACAGCGCATCCTGTGCTTCCATCAATGAAGAGCTGTTAGGAAGCACAGGGTGCTGCATTTCAGTGGAGAGCCTTCCATATGGCACCATCAATGCAGACAAGAACATCATCGTCGTTGAAGCCCTCGTTCATCCCATCCCTCCGGAAGCTGCTGACCTGAGCCTGCCAGACACCACAGGCACCAGCGTGGATTGGGACCCAGTGCAGGGGTCCCAGGACAGCCCAGCCCAAGCACAGCCCGAGTGCCCCGACAGCAGCACCACCATGCAGGCTCAGGTCAGCAACACCGAGGAGAAGCCGAGCCTCTTGGAGGGGGGTGTAGAATCAGGCCACCAGTGCCAGGCTCCAAGCAACAGCACGAGCTCTGAGTTACTCTCTCCTTAACAACAGAGGATTGGTCCCATCTTAAAGCCTGGACCTCTCACGCCCTCCTTTGTCCCATTGAATAAATGCACGCTCGTGCTCAATCAACACTTTGGCTGCATTCCGATTCTTCATTCACAGGGACTGGGATGAATGCAAGAAACAGCAAGGCAGCTCAGCTTGCAGTGCTCTGGCTGTGGGGTGCGTGCAGCCGAGCTCTGGGTGTGTTCCCATTTTGCCTGACTTTGGGATGCCTGCAGCGAGAGCTCTGCTACCATTTTTTATCCTAGCATCCTGGAACTGCTCATGAAAACTCCAAGCCTCCTGGCTGCGGCTTTGTGATGCTTTTCAGTGCTTTTTCTTTATTGCTTTTTGGATGCTCTAACACCTCTGTCCTCTCGTCGTTTCCATTCCCGGCTCCCACCTCTGAGCCAGCCCTGCAGATCATCTCCAGCCCTGCCATCATGGCGCTGCGGCAGGAGGAGCTCACCCTGACCAACATCAGGCAGTGCTGCCTGCCTCTCTCACTCTCTAGACCAAGTGTAACTACGCTGTTGTGGAGACAAATGCTTTCTGTCACATCCTCCATCCCCGCAGCCATTTACTGGTAGGCGGCTCTTGCAGAAGAAGATTCAAGCAGCAGGACCTTTTGCCCAACTACAGCACACGAATGCTACAAAAGCAGAAACAACCCGCAAGCTCTGAGTCTGTGAGTCTGCACAGGCACGCACCGACTGCGTTTGATGGTACCCCCCATCCTTGATTTCCTTCCCTGCTTCTTGTCTGATGGCACTGCTGAGCCAGGAACAAGCTGCCCGGCGTGGCAGAGCGTGGTGCAGAGCTGTGCTGGGACCTCCTCCCCTTCCTCTGCTGCAGCTTGGCGTGCAACCTCACCCACTTCTCTGACAGACCTGCTGATCCCATCGGGAAGCTCTGGCACGGGATGTGCCTCCAACCCAAAGCTCCTTCCCACCTCCCAAGGGAAAGCAAAGCAACCCGAGCATCGCCAACAAACCTGCCCAGCAGACAGCAGGGAATGCAAACAGCTTCTGGCTGCTCCCCTGCACTCCCATCCTAAGTAAGAGACCCCACGAGGACTGGCTGGGAAATCAGTGCATGACACACGTGAGTGTGCACAGGATTGTGCAAAGCAGTGGGGTTCCACCAGTGTGTGTGTATTTGTGCACAGATGCTGTTGCACACGTTTGTGTTCATGAGTGTACAAACCAGTGGGGTTGCTCAGGTCTGTGCATGTCAGTGGGTATGTGAGCAAGGACAAGCACGCACATATATGTGCGTGCACAGGGGTGTGTAAAGGTTGGAGCTGTGCAAAGACATTGTGGTACCGGTGTGTGTGTGCACTTTGGGAGTGAAAGGAAGGGGTTGCGCGTGTGTCTGTGTGTGTGCGCACAGGGCTGCACTAAGGGATGTGGTTGCGTGAGTGTGTGTGAGCACATGGATAGTGCGTGGATGCGGTGGCACCAATGTGTGCTTGCACAGGGGTGTGCTGAGGAGTTGGGTTGCACACAGGTGCACACACAGGGATGTTTGTGGTAGCTGTAGGCAGCTCTGAGCAAGTTTTTCTGAGCAAGTTCCCATCTCTTTTCCATTCCTTTGCCCCTCAGAACGGTTTTCCAGTGGCTCTCGTCCAAGAATTCTTGGAACAGCCTGCGGCTGGCTCTCCTGAAGCTCAGGGTCCTGACTTTGCTTTTGGCCAGGCCCGCATTCCTCGAGATGAGGAACTCTAGGAGGGCATGGTCACTACAGGCCTGACCACCTCCAGACTTAAGCCCTGCTGTGCACCGTGTCCAGTAATGCTTCCCTTCTGCTTGGTGTGCTTAATGCTTGGGCCACACAGTTCATCTCTGTGCACTCCAGCAGTCTCTCAGACAGCTTGCAGCCAGCCATGCTGATTTCCCAGCCTGACTGGAATCCCCCATCAAGTTAAGAGTCAGTGAGCGCGGTGCTTCTGGTAGCTGCAGTAAGCAGGGCCCATCAACAGGCTCCCTTCACCGGGCGGCCTGGAGCAGACCCTCACCTCCAGAAGCCCACGATTGGTTCAGTCATTAATTTGACCTGCAAGTTCTCCATGTGATCATGGCTGTTCTTAGTCCTTAGCAGTCAGCTTCTTCATATAGAGGGCAAATCCCTTGCCCTCCTGAATTCCACAGTAACAATCACGTCTGCTTTGTGTCAGGCTTTTGTTTTCTTTTTTTTAGTTATTACTATTCTTTTCCCATTTACTAGGTAGGAAAGCTACTTTCTGAGCCAGGAGAAGAAGAAGTGCAACAGGCAACAATCTTCCTTGCACTATGCAGTTTGCATGAGTAGCCAAGTGCTCCTGAGGTCATGTGTGCTGCAGAGCTGACCTTGGTGGCAGGGGCCGTGTCTTCATTTTCTACCTGCCCCGTGGGAACATAAGAAGACTATTCAGAGCAGGAGCTGCAGAGCAGGATGAACGGCATGAGAAGGTAAGGCTGGGAACCAAGGAGGCAGCTTTTGTGTCGGGCAGCAGTGATGCAGGGGGCTCCCCAGCAGGAAGCTGGCTCATCCAAACGCTTGCTGAGTGTTTGGAAGCCCAAACCCTTATGGTCTCTAAGCTGAAGGCAGCCCAGAGGCAGCATGTCCTTGATCTGATCGTGGTGTGCCTGAGTGAGGGAGTGATCCAAGCTGGATGCAGAAGAGTCATCTTAATTTCTCTGATATTTGACTTCAGGTGACACCTCTTGGGTGTTGGTTTCCTAAAATTTGGATCTAGGAGGCGGCCTCTCCCTTTGCTTAAGGTTGCAGTCATTGCTGGTGTGGGATCATTTGTCCCACAGCTGGTGAGCAGAGCTGTTGCTCTCCTGAGCGTGCTGCACGTGGAGACAGAGCTTTGGACCCCCTTGCTAAAGACCACCCTTTGAGAGCCTGTCAGAAGCACTGCTGCGGTGTGCACGTGAGCTGGGCGCAGCTTAGGCTGAGCAGAACTAAGAGGTGAGCTGGGTTTGGTGCTGGGTGGTTGCTGGGAGGTGTCTCAGCAGAAAAGCCAGGCTGGGGTGTGCACGCTGTGTCAGTCCTCATCCCAGCTGGCAGTGAGAGTTGGAGGAGGGTGATGGGTGCTGCCTGCTCTCGCTGCTGCACCGAGTTTGTGGCACAGCAGCACAGTGGTGAGTGAGCTGGGAGGGGGACGGACTGCTGCTGTGCATGGCTAGGCCAGAGCTGGAGGTTTGTCCAACACGTGCGTCATGCTGGTGCAGCCATTGCAGCTGCAGCAGGAGTAGAAGACAAAGAAGTTTTCTTCGTGAGAGCAACACCAATGATTTGATTCAAATGTATAACTGCTATGAAGATGGTGAGGAACAGATCCACCTGAAAGACATGCTTGATCACATCAGGAATGAGCATGTGATCAAATAGAGCCAGCATGGCTTTCCCAGGGGAAGGCCATGCCTAACCAGTCTGGCGGCCTTCTGTGATGGAGTGGCGGCATTTGTGGACAAAAGGAAGGAAACAGATGTCATTGACCTGGACTTGAGCAAGATCTTTGACATGGCCCTCCACCACATCCTTCTCTCTAAATTGGAGGGACGTGGATTTGACAGGTGGACCACCTGGTGGAGAAGGTATTGGTTGAAAGGCCACAGACAGAGGGTGGTGATTCATGGTTCTGTGTCCAGGTGGAGGCCGATACCAAGTGGTGTCATCCAGGAGTCTGTCTTGGGACCAGTGCTTTTTTACATCGTTATCAGGGACACCAGTGATGCAATCGAGTGCACCCTCTGCTGTTTGCTGAGGGTGCGTCTGACACAGCGGAAGGAAGGGATGCCATTCAGAGGGACCTCGCCCGAGAGGTTGGCCTAGGTGAATCTAATGAGGTTCAACACAGCAAAGTGCAAGGTTTTGCACTTGGGCTGGAGGAATCCCAGGCATTCCTACAGACTGGGAGGAGCGGTCCTTAAGAGAAGCCCCGCAGAGAAGGACCTGGGGGTCCTGGTGGATGAAGAAGAGAACGTGAGCCATCAGCGTGCTCTTGCAGCTCAGAGAGCAAATGGTACCCTGGGCTGCATCAGAAGAGGGGATGGCCAGCAGGGACAGGGAGGTGATTGATCTTCATGATCCTTGAGGTCCCCTCCAACCCGGGCCGTTCTATGGTTCTGTGATTACACTCACTGTCCGAAATAATGGCAGCTGTGCAGAAGCTGGATATATGTGGGGACAGCTCTTGTAAGCAGCTGATTTTAAGACCTTGCCCTAGTCGAGAGTCTAAATTGCGTGTCAGAAGAAAGCTGGGAAAGTGGTTATTGCTCATTATTTTTCATTTGCTGATTCTTTCTTTAGGGTTCCTTTTCAAAAGGAGATTTTGGTGATGGAAGCAGCTGAAGAAGGAACAAAACCAGCTCTTGCCAGGAGTGCTTGAAGTCCCTGTGGAGAGAAGCAAAGAACCTGGGCTTCCTCTGGGATGCTCCCCACCATGTCTCAGGAAGGAGACAGCTGCTGTTCCAATTTCTGCTCTGTGTGTGGAAAGGTACGCCTGGGTTTCTTCTGCTTGTTTTCTCTTTCTTGTTCTCTCTTTTAAGGAGAAGGGGTGGAGCAAGGGGAGACCCACTGGTCATTTGTTACCTCAAGAACAGGATGGATTCTGCATTCACCGTGAAAAACCTGGGCTAGTAGCACGGGCGTGTTTCAGGCTGGACTCTTCTTTTCCTGCTCAGTTTCCTTTTGGCTACAGGGAGACAGCTGTCGAAAGGTGTGTTTTCAAAGCCACTCTAGAAAACCGTGTTTCACTGTTGCAGGTGGTTCAGTGTGCTCTTGCAGTGTAGATGCGTTTGCTGTAGAATCTTAGTGGTTTCTGTTCCTAGGGGAGGACTGGGAGGAGGTAGTGAGAAGAGAATTCAATGCCTTGGGTGTATCTTAGTGAGAAATGTTGGCATGAGGTGCTGAAAGTCTTCAGCTGTAAAAGGACAATGAGGCTCAGACTCCTTAACCTGCTGGAGCAGGGCGGAAGCAAGGAGTGGGCACTGCCCTCCCAAGTGCAGGCTGCACTTGGTTATGGTCTGCCAGGTCTCTGCTGCCCTGTGTTTCTTCTGAGAAGTTTGTTGGAGCTGCTTGGAGTAGTGAAGGGTGGGGAAGAAGTGCTGTTCAAGAGCTAAGGCTCTGCATGATAATTCTGGATGGATTGAACCACGGTGTCTGAAGACATAGCTTCCATCAGAATGATCCCAGCATTGTGCAAGTGTCTCAGCTGAACCCCCTGAGCAGGTGTCTGAGAGCACCCGCCTCCTCCAGCTGAGCCATAGGCAAGCTAACTGTGCCCAGGAATTACAGCTTATGCAGACTGAATATGCTTCCAAGTGTTTTCCTTAGTGATAAACAATGTCCCAGCACTCTGATATTCCATCTCCGGCACAATCTGGAGCATCTCTGCAAACCATGGGTGCCCCTTCCCACCCCCGTTTCTTCCTTTCTCTCTTTAGAATCAGTGTGGTGCAGTTCCCTGCGTTTGTGAGCAGCAGCCAGCAGGCCGCAAGAGATCCAGTTGCACCTTTAGCAGACAGAGGGATGTGATGGGGACAGACTGTCCTTACCGCCATGCAGAAGTGAGTTTTTCCCGTCCTCTATTAAGAAGTAGGAAAGAATAGAGTTTGAATGTTACTTCTGAGCAGGTGCTGTGCTGTAGGGGATGTCAGGTAACCATTTACTTGGGGGTGCGGGAAGGAGCAGTGCAAAGTGATGTATTAGTTTGTGTTTTGGCTGTTGAAGTGCAGTTCCATTTTGGGGAGCAAAAAGATGGGCTAATGTGGAAAACAGAAGGGAGAAGGCTAGTACCTGGACAGTGGGCTGAGCTTTGGTGACTGCAGCCATTTGCAGGAGAAGTTTTGCTGTTTTGCACAGTGGAGTTCAGAATGGGAGCTGATGATGAATGGGAGCTGCTGGAGAAACAGACTTCCATGGACAAGTTCCAGTGCCTCAATGACTTTCTTGTAGCGAGGCAGCAGTGATGCTGGAGGGCACGTGGTGAGTGCGTGGACAGGGTGGCACAAACGAGTGCGTGTGCTGAGGAGTTGGGCTGCACACAGGTGCAGACAAAGGGATGTTTGTGGTAGGTGTAGGCACGTCCGTGTTCCCAGGGATGGTTTGCACACGTCTGTGAATGCAAAGGAGGGCAGAAGATGCGGTGCGTGCATGAGGGTGTGCAAAGCAGGCAGGGTGGCACACAGGTGTGCGTGTGCACGTGGATAGGGGAAGGCTGGGGTTACAGGTTGACCTGTGCTGAGGTGAGTGGGGGCTCACGGTGTTGCTCAGTGGTAGATTTGTTCACACTGAGTGCTACCAGGAAACTCGCGCACCCTTTTTGTTTCAGCTGTGCCAGTGCTGTGATCCCTTGCTGCTGGGCTGGGGTGTTGGAAGGATGGTGTGCGTGCCGAGCTCCCATCTCTCTTGCAGGAATCAAGTGTAGAGCCAAAGGGATGTTTGGGCCAGGTGGCTGCAAGAAGGCTGGCTGTTTGGGATGGTGGTAGCTGATGGAAAATGGGTATTCCGTTCAGCTTTTAACAGAAGTCAGGGGTCCTACAGCAAGAATGACTAGGATCTCGAATGGCTTCAAACATGCACACTGAGTACATCTGTCCTGCCATGCCATCTCTGCTTCTTTCTGATGAAAGCATTTTTACGACCACGTGTTGGGCCTGTTTGCTTGAAGAAGGAGAAATGTTAGGTACAGTTCTCACCGAGAACTTCTGCGTAATTTGAATCATGAGTGTTAGCACAGTTCTCCTACTACTAATGGCTTTCACTAAACCACGTCCCTCAACACAACATTCAGTCGTTCCTTGAACACCCCCAGCGTCGGTGACTCCACCAGCTCCCTGGGCAGTCCATTCCAGTGCTTGGCCACCCTTTCTGAGAAGTAATATTTCCTAATGTCCAGCCTGAATCTCCTCTGCTGCAGCTTGAAACCATTCCCTCTAGTTCTGTCAATAATGACACAAGAGGACAGGCCGTCCCCCAGCTCACTACAACCTCCCTTCAGGAAGTTATATTGAGCAAGAAGGTCTCCCCTGAGCCATCTCTTCTCCAGGCTGAGCATTCCCAGCTCCTGCAGCCTCTCCTCATATGGCCCCATTGTGCTCCAGAGCCCTCACCAGCTTTGTTGCCCTTCTTTGAACACGTTCCAAAGCCTCAGTGTCTTTCTTGCACTGAGGGGTCCAAAACTGGAAACAGAACTTGAGTTGCAGCATCACCAGTGCCGAGTACAGGGGGACAGTCACCTCTCCGCTCCTGCTGGCAGTGCTGTTTCTGGCGCAAAATGAATGTAAGTGTCACATGTGTAACATCCTTTTTGATGGAGTTCTCTGACGGGAGTCCAATGGATTTGAGACCTGACTTGAAGCCTGTGGGCATCACCCAGGAGTTGGAGTGCCAGGATTAGGCCAGGGAACAGGAACCTCTTTGGTGGTTATTAACTCCCACCTTTTTTGGTCAGGAATCTATGTATGTATTTTTGTTGTTTTTTTTTTCATGCAAAGAAGAGACCAGTGAAGCTGTGAGGTGTCTAGAGCACAAGTCTTATGGGGAGCTTCTTATGGAACTGGGATGATTTAGTCTGGAAGAGAGGAGGCTCAGGGAGGACCTTATCATTCTGTACGATTACCTGAAGAGAGGTTATGTGGAGGTGAGGGTTGTCCTGCTCTTCTCCCATGTAAGTAGTGACAGGAGTGGAAGGAACAACCTCAGGTTGTATGAGGGGAGATTCAGCTTGGATGTTAAGAAAACCATCTCCAAATGGGTGCTCAGACGCTGGAGGCATCTGCTGGCTGAGCGCTTTGTTGGGTGAGCATCACACTGCTGGAAAGCACGCAGCTGTTGTCTCTGCGAACAGCCCCATCCGTGGGGACTGGTGGCTTTTTCATGTTACCCTTGTGTTTCAAGTCCTACATCCAGTTACTCGTGCTGTTTGAAAGCACCATCTTAGAGGCAGCCTTGATTTCTGCAGCTGCGAGCTTTGTGCCACGGGAGCTCCCCTGCTTCTCCCTGGGATGGGCGACCGAATGGAAGGCCCAGCAGAAGTCTGGGTAGGTGATATCACTTGCTGTTCCTTTCCCCACCCGTGCCAGGAGAAGCAGGGAATGGGACTGGGGGACATCCCAGCGGTGGGATCCTGCCTCAGCAGAACTGAATGGCTGTTCTGATCCATGTATTTTAACCTGAGTGGATCTGACACTAACAAGAGAGGCGAGGGGCCTGTGGGAAAAAAAATGTATGTGCCACAATGTGTGCTATAATGTAAACCATGAGGTGGGTCAGAGTGGAGCACAGGCTTGGGTGCATCTGATTCAGGAGCAGGGACACGCAATGCTCATCTTGGGTGTCTGGCTGACAACAAGAGCAGAGAGGTAAGTTTCACAGGGTCGCGTGCCCATTTTATTTTCTTTTTCATTCATGATGCATAGAGGCGTTACCCAGACAAAGTGAGCATTTGTCAGCTGGACTTGCTAGAAATGACCTAGGCAGTGAAATGGGTTTGAAGCATCCCAAAGAGCCCTGCAAAAGAATGCTGAGAGTTAACCTGGCACCCTCCTTTGGAAACCTCCGGTGTCTGTCAGCTCTTCAGCTGTGCCCAAACACCTCCCATTGCGCTGCCACACCAGGACGTAATTCCAACCCCACCCTGAGTTCTGGAATGTTGTGGTGCCGTGTTGGAATCACATGTGACCAGGGGGTCTTGCCTCCCCCCCTTGTGGGGGGTCATGGTGGACCAGGCTGGTGGCTGTTGGTGATGTCATAAGCAGCTGGCATGTGGAGAGGAGTGGTGTGTTCTATGTTCCTTTGTGGGCGTGTAGGAGTTCGGAGTGGTTGTTTGGCTTGTTGTTCTTGTGCCTTTAGTGCCTTTGTTTGAGTACCATCGTGCGCAGCATCCTGTAGGTAAGCTGAGCCGGCGTGGGATGGACGGGTGGGCAGTGAGGTGTTGAGAAGTGCTGGCTGTCGGAGCTCCCAGCACCGTATTGCTTACTCTTGCGCATCAGACGTCATTTTCCCCCGGTAGACACGTCCCAAAGGGGGTATTCATAAAAGTACCACCCGTCCCATGCTTCTTCAGCCGTCTTCTTTGCTCAGTTGTGGAAGCAGAGTAAAGCTGCTGGGCGGACAGGCATCACATAGCCTGAGACTCAGCATGTCTTGCAGCAAGTGGATGGGACAGTTGTGCTGTGTGCTTTATTCCATGGCTGTCTTATTCCTGCTCACTGACCTGCTCTTTCTCTCTCCTCTGCCCACCCTCTGCCCACTGCCTTGGTGTAGCTTTTGCTCTCATAAGATCTGAGCAGAGTGACCAGGAACTGCTGCAGATAGCCTGAGGTGATCTCGTTGCCAGGTACGTGCCATCTTTTGTCCCACCACGTCGTTTTGCATGCCGTGGGTTTCTTCACTGCCCTCCAGCTCAGCCCTCAGAAGAGTGCTGTCTAATGCCCTGCTGTCGCACTGTCAGAGCGCTCTGGGCGAATGCATCTGCTGCTCTGTGCCAGAGTCCCCATCTGCTGGCAGAGGGATAGCAACTTGGTACAGCACTGCCTCAGAGGCTGTCACGTTTGAATTTACTGAAGCAAGGGGTAGTTTCTCGAACACTTGCCTATGCCGCAGGGTATGCAAGGGTAGCTCTGAAGAAGTCCCTCCATACTGTGCTGGGTGAATAGAGAAAACAGAAGTGTGTTTCTGCTCTGTTCCAGCTTGTCACACCTGCTGGGATGGGCAACGCATGCAGCGAGATCAGATGTGAGCCCGAGGTAGCGGGCACGGAGGTACAGTATGAAGCTCTGACTTGTCTTTGTTCCCTGTGTTGAGCTAGCAGAGGGAGCTGCAGATGTACTCTCCTACAGGAAAGAGTGGGCCAAAGGGGGCCAGGCCACCTGTCCACGCCAGTGCCATTGCTGATGAGTCTGTGTAGAGAGAGATGCATCTTTGCATGGCCTGGCGATCCTGCTGCATGCCAGGAAGAGAAACAACTGTGATGAGAAGTGCAGCTCCTTCTGAAGTGCTCCTGAGCAGGAGGGAGCGCATTTCCTGCAGCTTTCTCTGCAGATGTGCTCCTCACCTTGAAATCCTCCTGGTTTGTCCTCAGCTCCTGACCACGGCCTGTGCTCTGTTTTGCAGGCTGATAACATGTGGAAGCCGCAGCTGGTGCGTGCGGAGTCATCTTTCAACGTGCCAGCGATTGCGGCAGCCCATGTTATTAAGCGTTACGTCGCCCAGGGGCCGGATGAAGTCTCCCTGGAGGTAAGCAGTTACAGGCGTTCCTTGTTGTCATGCACGGGAGAGTAGTCTAGGGTGTGAACGGCTCAGGAATATTCACAGACACCTTCAGAATGTCTCGTGAGGTGAAGCTTCGAAGGTTCGGTTCCAGCTTAGACTTGCGCTGGGTCAGGAGGAGTTCAGCCATCTCTCCAGTATGGTTGGATTGGGCATTTGAACCTTGTAATCAAGCAGATCCTGCCCAGTATGGGAGCCTGGTCTCTGAGCAACAGCAGACGGGTGTGTGAAGTGTGCAGATGTGTTCAGGAAGCCCTGCTAACCGATGCCCGTGGTTAAAGTGGAGCTCTTCCATAGCCTTTGGCAGAGAGCCTGCTGATTTTGAGACCTGTTTCCTACTGCACAGCTGTACTGTGTATGTTGTGTGACCCTTGTACCTCCAAGTTCAGTTTTAGAAGGGAAAATGCCTTGGGGCTGCATTGGTGCAATTGCTGTCTAGCTTTAGGATATTCTGTGGCGCAGAAGAAGGCAGTTATTTGAGCTGTGCTTTCCTGCCAGCTGTGCTGAAGCTGGGATTGACGTTTCAATCTCTTGCAGGTGGGAGACTTGGTGTGCATTATTGATATGCCACCAAAGGAGCTGAGCCCCCGGTGGAGAGGCAAGCGTGGCTTTCAGGTAGGCACATGCTTTCGACTAGAGAGCCCAACTTCAGTAGAGTCAGGAATATCAGCTTGGAGCTGCTCTGCCTGCACAGGATGGCTTCCGGATGCAAACGGTTGCCCTGTGTCGCTGTCAGGGGACATTCCCTTGGGCTCTGGGCTCAGGCTAATGCCCTCCTCTCTTTTTGTTCTTGTTACAGGTTGGGTTTTTCCCTGGTGAGTGCGTGGAGCTCATCAGTGGAAAAGTTCCCGAGTCCCTCATCAATTCATTGCCAAAGCCAGGTACACATGTTACATTTGACAATGCGGGTTAGTAAAATGGGGTCAGAGCGTGGCTTTCAGGGGGTTCGTTAATGCTAGCGTTGAGCAAGATTAGCAACAGGACTGCATTAAGGTCCATGGGAACACGCAGAGATCTGTCCCAATCCCACTGTGTTTATTGTTGGGCTTGGGGAAGTCACAGAATCCTCCTGGAATGGCTTGGGATTGGCAGGGGCCTAAAGGATCATCCTCAGGCTCCATGGCCTCTGCCTCAGTCTGGGTCGGCAGCCGACGCATTTAGCAGGAGTCGAGAGCAGGCTGTCCGGGGCCCCTTCTGACCTGGCCTTGGGCACGTGCAGGGACGGGGAAAATCCGTTCTTGCGTGTCCTTGTTGGGAATGTTCTTCCCGATGTTCCGTGCTCGGTCGAAGGCGTTACGCTCAGCCTCGTCCAACCGAGCCAAGCCTGAAATGAACTGGTTTCTTTGTTTTGTTTCTTTGCAGTGCCGAGGAAACGGGGCAAGCTCAGCACCTTCCTTCGTTCGGTGGTGAAGGCTCGCCCCAGGAGATCGGAGCAGCCGGAGCCAGCGAAGGAAGGGGTGTTTGGGTGTGACCTGGGGGAGCACCTTCTCCGCTCTGGCCGTGATGGTAAGGAACAGCCCATTGCTGAGATCTCCCTCCGCTGGGCATCTAAAGATAAAAGGGAGATCATATCCAACAATTGTTTCAGTCTGAAAACATAGGAAGCCTTCTGGCCAAACAGAGCATCCTGCATCCTTTTCCTAGCTCTTCTGGACTTGAGATTGCATTCCTCCATTCCCCAGGGAGCTGTGATGGGACTTGCAGTGTCTGTGGTTTTGCCAGAATTACTTTCTCCAGGCTGTTGATTGGTGGTGGCATTTCTGGAAAGCCAAGAACACGTCTCTGTGCAGTTTCCTCACAGCTGTCTCTGCCAGCTTTCTCCTCTAAGGAGGAAGCAAGCGGTGGCCCGGCTGGGCTTACTGGGTGGGATGTGAGAAGAGCAGGGCCTGAAGCAGGACTTGAGTAAGAAGCTGAGCTAACCGCTGGCTCTTGTTCTGTAGTCCCCCAGGTCCTGCAGAGCTGCGCCGAGTTCATTGAGCAGCATGGCGTGGTGCAGGGGATCTACCGCCTGTCCGGCATGGCGTCCAGGATCCAGCGCCTACGGTAAGAGTGCTGCGACTGACACAGCTGTCAGCAGGGGCACGTGCCATGCTGCGGGCGTTCAGAGGAACCCCTTCCTTTTCTTGACTGTATTCTGTGTGGCTTTGGTCTTGCTTTCCTCTTTCTCAAAGCCCTCTGCCCAATCCTGTGTCCTTCTCTGCAGCCATGAGTTTGAGTTGGAGCAGGTTCCCGAGCTCAGCGTCCGAGACATTCACAGCGTGAGCTCCCTCTGCAAGATGTACTTCAGGGAGCTCCCGAACCCTCTGCTGACCGAGCAGCTGTATGCCAAGTTCTCGGTAAGCTCAGGGCAATGTCTTGGAAATGACACTCACCTCTCCCCTGGGCGTCCTGGCTGATGGTTGCAGCAGTGCCCCAGCTCCGAGGTCTTATTTCTGTTAGCCCCATGAGGCATGTCTTTGCCACATCCTGCCTCAGGCTGATGCCACTTTTGGTGGTGCCAGGAGGTGCTTATTTAAGCTATTCACGACGCTTGGAAGAATTCCCTTTCCTTTGCTATTCCCGCCTGGTGTCTGAATCCCTTCCTGCCTTTTTCCAGGACGCTGTTTGCGCTGCGACGGAGGAGGAGCGGCTGCTCAGCATGCAGGATGCCATCCAGCAGCTGCCCGCTCCTCACTACAGGTCAGTGCTGCGCTCGGTCTGCTGAGTTCAGCCCTGCTGCCTTTCAGAGGGCCATGATGCGATTCCAGGTGTTGCCTCACGCTGGCAGCATCATGCCTGTGCACGCTGAAGCGGCTGAAGGCTGCGTCGGGTCGGTTGATTGGGTCAGTTCCTTGGTACGGGGGCACGGTTGGTGCAGCCGATGGCTGCGGCTGTGCTGTGCTGGGGCTTGGTGCTGCAGTGTGGTGGCATTGGGAATGTTTTACCTACTTCATATTCAGGGACGGTAGCAATGACAACAACCGGCATGAAGTGAGGTTTGTTTTGTGCGCTGCAGCACGGATTGCTTTTTGGTGCTGAACATCTGCCCCTCTTGTTTTCCAGGACGCTGGAATACCTTATGAGACACTTGGCGTCTCTGGCCGGGAACTGCTCCATCACCAACATGCATGCTCAGAACTTGGCGATAGTGTGGGCTCCAAACCTCTTAAGGTAAACTTCCGTTTCAACACGATGCTTACTTCTGCTCTGGCCCAACCCCAGGGGCACAATTTCCAGGTGACAGTTTCTACTCACTTGTTTAGCTGGGACTGCTGTGTCCCTGATCATCCAGGAGAATTTCGTCAGTGGCATCGCTGATTGCCCACTGCGGAAGTCTCCAGAGCCCAACTTGTCAGGTTTTGGCTACAGAAATTCAGACTGGGGGAAATGATCCTGGGGAAATGACTTGTAAGATCTGCCTTTTCTTCAGATCCCAGCAGAGCCAGTCCGCCTGCGCCAGCGGAGAAGCTGCGTGCAAGGAGCTGCAGACGCAGTCAGATGTTGTGGAGTTCCTCATCAGCCACACAGACGTCCTCTTCCCCTCCAAATCCACGCCAGCCGTGGGAGAGAGGGCAGGTGAGCGTCTTCCTCCATTAGCTTGATCTTGATCTGACACCTTGATCCAAGCCAGGCCTTCTCCAAGACCTTTGAAAATGCTTTTTCTGTCGAGGAGACAGCAGGCTTCGGGGTTTAGATTAGAATATGGTGCCCCGTTCCTGGGTCCTGAGAGTGTCCAAACCCAAAGCTTCCATGGAGAAAACCGTCACTGCCGTTCAGATGTTTTGCAAGCAGGTGAAGCTTGATTGAAGTGTGGCAGCAAAGCTTTCCGAGGTCCCTGCCCCCTAGTTTTTCTAGGTTTTTTGTTTGCCTGTTTCAATACAGTGAGCTGCTCTTAATTGTGGCTGTGTCCTTTGCCACGAGCATACCTCTGAGCACACGGTTCTTTTGAGCTCCTCTTCTTCCAGTGGCTCTGATAAGCAAGTCTGAGAGAAATGCAGAACTGGGATGGCTGTGCGGCTGCCTTCTGATCCTCCCTCTTACCTGTGGTTTCCCCTTGCAGGGCACAGCTCTCTGGACGGGCCCAAGTCTGTGTGGGTGTCTCCTCCATCCACAAAGCTGCTCACGCTGCAGGAGGCACAGGCTGAGAGGAGAGGCCAGAGCAGCTCTCCTGCTGCGACACAGAGCAGCAACACCGAGGTGGAGGAAGGCCCCACAGCTGTAATGAGGAACTTCCACACGGTCATTGATTCTCCATCGGAAAGGTAAAGAGGACTTCCCTTTCCAGCCGCTATCATCATTGGTCGGGTGGGTTTGCCAGGAACGGGCAACTGTCGGCAAGGGCTCGGAGCAGCTCTTCCCTCACCCTGCACCACGACTGACAGCACGCTCTGCTTTCTCTCTCCAGACCAAGTTCTCACAGCAAGAGGACGGAGTCACCAGCTGGCAGTTGGCGTTCCTGTTTCTGTCTGGGCAAACCATCCCCTGCAGCCAAACGCCAACTGCAGCTCAGTGCCAGGGATCCCTCAGAAGCACAAGTCGTGGTCCTGGCAGGTAAGGGTGCAAATCCAGCTTTCAAAGCACTGCTTGTCAGCAGCACAGGTAGGATTCATGCTTTCAGTGGGCTTGTACCTCCTTCTGGCGCTCGAGCCTGTGCCTGACATCTTTGGTTCACCCCTGTCTTTCCCAAATGAGTCTCTTGTCAACACAAGAGCTGGACCTGCACGAGGATCACTGTCAAGACAGTGACACTGTTGCTAGAAGCCTATTTGCTTCTGCCCACCACCACTACGTAGCCAGATGTCAAGAACCTCTTTCATGATTCATCTTGTGAACGTTTGACACTAACCGCTGTCCATCTACTCCTTCCTAGGTGACCCGAGCCCTCGTGTGTCCCGAAGACGCAGGGCATGCTACGACAGCGCATCCTGTGCTTCCATCAATGAAGAGCTGTTAGGAAGCACAGGGTGCTGCATTTCAGTGGAGAGCCTTCCATATGGCACCATCAATGCAGACAAGAACATCATCGTCGTTGAAGCCCTCGTTCATCCCATCCCTCCGGAAGCTGCTGACCTGAGCCTGCCAGACACCACAGGCACCAGCGTGGATTGGGACCCAGTGCAGGGGTCCCAGGACAGCCCAGCCCAAGCACAGCCCGAGTGCCCCGACAGCAGCACCACCATGCAGGCTCAGGTCAGCAACACCGAGGAGAAGCCGAGCCTCTTGGAGGGGGGTGTAGAATCAGGCCACCAGTGCCAGGCTCCAAGCAACAGCACGAGCTCTGAGTTACTCTCTCCTTAACAACAGAGGATTGGTCCCATCTTAAAGCCTGGACCTCTCACGCCCTCCTTTGTCCCATTGAATAAAGGCACGCTCGTGCTCAATCAACACTTTGGCTGCATTCCGATTCTTCATTCACAGGGACTGGGATGAATGCAAGAAACAGCAAGGCAGCTCAGCTTGCAGTGCTCTGGCTGTGGGGTGCGTGCAGCCGAGCTCTGGGTGTGTTCCCATTTTGCCTGACTTTGGGATGCCTGCAGCGAGAGCTCTGCTACCATTTTTTATCCTAGCATCCTGGAACTGCTCATGAAAACTCCAAGCCTCCTGGCTGCGGCTTTGTGATGCTTTTCAGTGCTTTTTCTTTATTGCTTTTTGGATGCTCTAACACCTCTGTCCTCTCGTCGTTTCCATTCCCGGCTCCCACCTCTGAGCCAGCCCTGCAGATCATCTCCAGCCCTGCCATCATGGCGCTGCGGCAGGAGGAGCTCACCCTGACCAACATCAGGCAGTGCTGCCTGCCTCTCTCACTCTCTAGACCAAGTGTAACTACGCTGTTGTGGAGACAAATGCTTTCTGTCACATCCTCCATCCCCGCAGCCATTTACTGGTAGGCGGCTCTTGCAGAAGAAGATTCAAGCAGCAGGACCTTTTGCCCAACTACAGCACACGAATGCTACAAAAGCAGAAACAACCCGCAAGCTCTGAGTCTGTGAGTCTGCACAGGCACGCACCGACTGCGTTTGATGGTACCCCCCATCCTTGATTTCCTTCCCTGCTTCTTGTCTGATGGCACTGCTGAGCCAGGAACAAGCTGCCCGGCGTGGCAGAGCGTGGTGCAGAGCTGTGCTGGGACCTCCTCCCCTTCCTCTGCTGCAGCTTGGCGTGCAACCTCACCCACTTCTCTGACAGACCTGCTGATCCCATCGGGAAGCTCTGGCACGGGATGTGCCTCCAACCCAAAGCTCCTTCCCACCTCCCAAGGGAAAGCAAAGCAACCCGAGCATCGCCAACAAACCTGCCCAGCAGACAGCAGGGAATGCAAACAGCTTCTGGCTGCTCCCCTGCACTCCCATCCTAAGTAAGAGACCCCACGAGGACTGGCTGGGAAATCAGTGCATGACACACGTGAGTGTGCACAGGATTGTGCAAAGCAGTGGGGTTCCACCAGTGTGTGTGTATTTGTGCACAGATGCTGTTGCACACGTTTGTGTTCATGAGTGTACAAACCAGTGGGGTTGCTCAGGTCTGTGCATGTCAGTGGGTATGTGAGCAAGGACAAGCACGCACATATATGTGCGTGCACAGGGGTGTGTAAAGGTTGGAGCTGTGCAAAGACATTGTGGTACCGGTGTGTGTGTGCACTTTGGGAGTGAAAGGAAGGGGTTGCGCGTGTGTCTGTGTGTGTGCGCACAGGGCTGCACTAAGGGATGTGGTTGCGTGAGTGTGTGTGAGCACATGGATAGTGCGTGGATGCGGTGGCACCAATGTGTGCTTGCACAGGGGTGTGCTGAGGAGTTGGGTTGCACACAGGTGCACACACAGGGATGTTTGTGGTAGCTGTAGGCAGCTCTGAGCAAGTTTTTCTGAGCAAGTTCCCATCTCTTTTCCATTCCTTTGCCCCTCAGAACGGTTTTCCAGTGGCTCTCGTCCAAGAATTCTTGGAACAGCCTGCGGCTGGCTCTCCTGAAGCTCAGGGTCCTGACTTTGCTTTTGGCCAGGCCCGCATTCCTCGAGATGAGGAACTCTAGGAGGGCATGGTCACTACAGGCCTGACCACCTCCAGACTTAAGCCCTGCTGTGCACCGTGTCCAGTAATGCTTCCCTTCTGCTTGGTGTGCTTAATGCTTGGGCCACACAGTTCATCTCTGTGCACTCCAGCAGTCTCTCAGACAGCTTGCAGCCAGCCATGCTGATTTCCCAGCCTGACTGGAATCCCCCATCAAGTTAAGAGTCAGTGAGCGCGGTGCTTCTGGTAGCTGCAGTAAGCAGGGCCCATCAACAGGCTCCCTTCACCGGGCGGCCTGGAGCAGACCCTCACCTCCAGAAGCCCACGATTGGTTCAGTCATTAATTTGACCTGCAAGTTCTCCATGTGATCATGGCTGTTCTTAGTCCTTAGCAGTCAGCTTCTTCATATAGAGGGCAAATCCCTTGCCCTCCTGAATTCCACAGTAACAATCACGTCTGCTTTGTGTCAGGCTTTTGTTTTCTTTTTTTTAGTTATTACTATTCTTTTCCCATTTACTAGGTAGGAAAGCTACTTTCTGAGCCAGGAGAAGAAGAAGTGCAACAGGCAACAATCTTCCTTGCACTATGCAGTTTGCATGAGTAGCCAAGTGCTCCTGAGGTCATGTGTGCTGCAGAGCTGACCTTGGTGGCAGGGGCCGTGTCTTCATTTTCTACCTGCCCCGTGGGAACATAAGAAGACTATTCAGAGCAGGAGCTGCAGAGCAGGATGAACGGCATGAGAAGGTAAGGCTGGGAACCAAGGAGGCAGCTTTTGTGTCGGGCAGCAGTGATGCAGGGGGCTCCCCAGCAGGAAGCTGGCTCATCCAAACGCTTGCTGAGTGTTTGGAAGCCCAAACCCTTATGGTCTCTAAGCTGAAGGCAGCCCAGAGGCAGCATGTCCTTGATCTGATCGTGGTGTGCCTGAGTGAGGGAGTGATCCAAGCTGGATGCAGAAGAGTCATCTTAATTTCTCTGATATTTGACTTCAGGTGACACCTCTTGGGTGTTGGTTTCCTAAAATTTGGATCTAGGAGGCGGCCTCTCCCTTTGCTTAAGGTTGCAGTCATTGCTGGTGTGGGATCATTTGTCCCACAGCTGGTGAGCAGAGCTGTTGCTCTCCTGAGCGTGCTGCACGTGGAGACAGAGCTTTGGACCCCCTTGCTAAAGACCACCCTGTGAGAGCCTGTCAGAAGCACTGCTGCGGTGTGCACGTGAGCTGGGCGCAGCTTAGGCTGAGCAGAACTAAGAGGTGAGCTGGGTTTGGTGCTGGGTGGTTGCTGGGAGGTGTCTCAGCAGAAAAGCCAGGCTGGGGTGTGCACGCTGTGTCAGTCCTCATCCCAGCTGGCAGTGAGAGTTGGAGGAGGGTGATGGGTGCTGCCTGCTCTCGCTGCTGCACCGAGTTTGTGGCACAGCAGCACAGTGGTGAGTGAGCTGGGAGGGGGACGGACTGCTGCTGTGCATGGCTAGGCCAGAGCTGGAGGTTTGTCCAACACGTGCGTCATGCTGGTGCAGCCATTGCAGCTGCAGCAGGAGTGGAAGACAAAGAAGTTTTCTTCGTGAGAGCAACACCAATGATTTGATTCAAATGTATAACTGCTATGAAGATGGTGAGGAACAGATCCACCTGAAAGACATGCTTGATCACATCAGGAATGAGCATGTGATCAAATAGAGCCAGCATGGCTTTCCCAGGGGAAGGCCATGCCTAACCAGTCTGGCGGCCTTCTGTGATGGAGTGGCGGCATTTGTGGACAAAAGGAAGGAAACAGATGTCATTGACCTGGACTTGAGCAAGATCTTTGACATGGCCCTCCACCACATCCTTCTCTCTAAATTGGAGGGACGTGGATTTGACAGGTGGACCACCTGGTGGAGAAGGTATTGGTTGAAAGGCCACAGACAGAGGGTGGTGATTCATGGTTCTGTGTCCAGGTGGAGGCCGATACCAAGTGGTGTCATCCAGGAGTCTGTCTTGGGACCAGTGCTTTTTTACATCGTTATCAGGGACACCAATGATGCAATCGAGTGCACCCTCTGCTGTTTGCTGAGGGTGCGTCTGACACAGCAGAAGGAAGGGATGCCATTCAGAGGGACCTCGCCCGAGAGGTTGGCCTAGGTGAATCTAATGAGGTTCAACACAGCAAAGTGCAAGGTTTTGCACTTGGGCTGGAGGAATCCCAGGCATTCCTACAGACTGGGAGGAGCGGTCCTTAAGAGAAGCCCCGCAGAGAAGGACCTGGGGGTCCTGGTGGATGAAGAAGAGAACGTGAGCCATCAGCGTGCTCTTGCAGCTCAGAGAGCAAATGGTACCCTGGGCTGCATCAGAAGAGGGGATGGCCAGCAGGGACAGGGAGGTGATTGATCTTCATGATCCTTGAGGTCCCCTCCAACCCGGGCCGTTCTATGGTTCTGTGATTACACTCACTGTCCGAAATAAGTCTAAATTGCGTGTCAGAAGAAAGCTGGGAAAGTGGTTATTGCTCATTATTTTTCATTTGCTGATTCTTTCTTTAGGGTTCCTTTTCAAAAGGAGATTTTGGTGATGGAAGCAGCTGAAGAAGGAACAAAACCAGCTCTTGCCAGGAGTGCATGAAGTCCCTGTGGAGAGAAGCAAAGAACCTGGGCTTCCTCTGGGATGCTCCCCACCATGTCTCAGGAAGGAGACAGCTGCTGTTCCAATTTCTGCTCTGTGTGTGGAAAGGTACGCCTGGGTTTCTTCTGCTTGTTTTCTCTTTCTTTTTCTCTCTTTTAAGGAGAAGGGGTGGAGCAAGGGGAGACCCACTGGTCATTTGTTACCTCAAGAACAGGATGGATTCTGCATTCACCGTGAAAAACCTGGGCTAGTAGCACGGGCGTGTTTCAGGCTGGACTCTTCTTTTCCTGCTCAGTTTCCTTTTGGCTACAGGGAGACAGCTGTCGAAAGGTGTGTTTTCAAAGCCACTCTAGAAAACCGTGTTTCACTGTTGCAGGTGGTTCAGTGTGCTCTTGCAGTGTAGATGCGTTTGCTGTAGAATCTTAGTGGTTTCTGTTCCTAGGGGAGGACTGGGAGGAGGTAGTGAGAAGAGAATTCAATGCCTTGGGTGTATCTTAGTGAGAAATGTTGGCATGAGGTGCTGAAAGTCTTCAGCTGTAAAAGGACAGTGAGGCTCAGACTCCTTAACCTGCTGGAGCAGGGCGTAAGCAAGGAGTGGGCACTGCCCTCCCAAGTGCAGGCTGCACTTGGTTATGGTCTGCCAGGTCTCTGCTGCCCTGTGTTTCTTCTGAGAAGTTTGTTGGAGCTGCTTGGAGTAGTGAAGGGTGGGGAAGAAGTGCTGTTCAAGAGCTAAGGCTCTGCATGATAATTCTGGATGGATTGAACCACGGTGTCTGAAGACATAGCTTCCATCAGAATGATCCCAGCATTGTGCAAGTGTCTCAGCTGAACCCCCTGAGCAGGTGTCTGAGAGCACCCGCCTCCTCCAGCTGAGCCATAGGCAAGCTAACTGTGCCCAGGAATTACAGCTTATGCAGACTGAATATGCTTCCAAGTGTTTTCCTTAGTGATAAACAATGTCCCAGCACTCTGATATTCCATCTCCGGCACAATCTGGAGCATCTCTGCAAACCATGGGTGCCCCTTCCCACCCCCGTTTCTTCCTTTCTCTCTTTAGAATCAGTGTGGTGCAGTTCCCTGCGTTTGTGAGCAGCAGCCAGCAGGCCGCAAGAGATCCAGTTGCACCTTTAGCAGACAGAGGGATGTGATGGGGACAGACTGTCCTTACCGCCATGCAGAAGTGAGTTTTTCCCGTCCTCTATTAAGAAGTAGGAAAGAATAGAGTTTGAATGTTACTTCTGAGCAGGTGCTGTGCTGTAGGGGATGTCAGGTAACCATTTACTTGGGGGTGCGGGAAGGAGCAGTGCAAAGTGATGTATTAGTTTGTGTTTTGGCTGTTGAAGTGCAGTTCCATTTTGGGGAGCAAAAAGATGGGCTAATGTGGAAAACAGAAGGGAGAAGGCTAGTACCTGGACAGTGGGCTGAGCTTTGGTGACTGCAGCCATTTGCAGGAGAAGTTTTGCTGTTTTGCACAGTGGAGTTCAGAATGGGAGCTGATGATGAATGGGAGCTGCTGGAGAAACAGACTTCCATGGACAAGTTCCAGTGCCTCAATGACTTTCTTGTAGCGAGGCAGCAGTGATGCTGGAGGGCACGTGGTGAGTGCGTGGACAGGGTGGCACAAACGAGTGCGTGTGCTGAGGAGTTGGGCTGCACACAGGTGCAGACAAAGGGATGTTTGTGGTAGGTGTAGGCACGTCCGTGTTCCCAGGGATGGTTTGCACACGTCTGTGAATGCAAAGGAGGGCAGAAGATGCGGTGCGTGCATGAGGGTGTGCAAAGCAGGCAGGGTGGCACACAGGTGTGCGTGTGCACGTGGATAGGGGAAGGCTGGGGTTACAGGTTGACCTGTGCTGAGGTGAGTGGGGGCTCATGGTGTTGCTCAGTGGTAGATTTGTTCACACTGAGTGCTACCAGGAAACTCGCGCACCCTTTTTGTTTCAGCTGTGCCAGTGCTGTGATCCCTTGCTGCTGGGCTGGGGTGTTGGAAGGATGGTGTGCGTGCCGAGCTCCCATCTCTCTTGCAGGAATCAAGTGTAGAGCCAAAGGGATGTTTGGGCCAGGTGGCTGCAAGAAGGCTGGCTGTTTGGGATGGTGGTAGCTGATGGAAAATGGGTATTCCGTTCAGCTTTTAACAGAAGTCAGGGGTCCTACAGCAAGAATGACTAGGATCTCGAATGGCTTCAAACGTGCACACTGAGTACATCTGTCCTGCCATGCCATCTCTGCTTCTTTCTGATGAAAGCATTTTTACGACCACGTGTTGGGCCTGTTTGCTTGAAGAAGGAGAAATGTTAGGTACAGTTCTCACCGAGAACTTCTGCGTAATTTGAATCATGAGTGTTAGCACAGTTCTCCTACTACTAATGGCTTTCACTAAACCACGTCCCTCAACACAACATTCAGTCGTTCCTTGAACACCCCCAGCGTCGGTGACTCCACCAGCTCCCTGGGCAGTCCATTCCAGTGCTTGGCCACCCTTTCTGAGAAGTAATATTTCCTAATGTCCAGCCTGAATCTCCTCTGCTGCAGCTTGAAACCATTCCCTCTAGTTCTGTCAATAATGACACAAGAGGACAGGCTGTCCCCCAGCTCACTACAACCTCCCTTCAGGAAGTTATATTGAGCAAGAAGGTCTCCCCTGAGCCATCTCTTCTCCAGGCTGAGCATTCCCAGCTCCTGCAGCCTCTCCTCATATGGCCCCATTGTGCTCCAGAGCCCTCACCAGCTTTGTTGCCCTTCTTTGAACACGTTCCAAAGCCTCAGTGTCTTTCTTGCACTGAGGGGTCCAAAACTGGAAACAGAACTTGAGTTGCAGCATCACCAGTGCCGAGTACAGGGGGACAGTCACCTCTCCGCTCCTGCTGGCAGTGCTGTTTCTGGCGCAAAATGAATGTAAGTGTCACATGTGTAACATCCTTTTTGATGGAGTTCTCTGACGGGAGTCCAATGGATTTGAGACCTGACTTGAAGCCTGTGGGCATCACCCAGGAGTTGGAGTGCCAGGATTAGGCCAGGGAACAGGAACCTCTTTGGTGGTTATTAACTCCCACCTTTTTTGGTCAGGAATCTATGTATGTATTTTTGTTGTTTTTTTTTTCATGCAAAGAAGAGACCAGTGAAGCTGTGAGGTGTCTAGAGCACAAGTCTTATGGGGAGCTTCTTATGGAACTGGGATGATTTAGTCTGGAAGAGAGGAGGCTCAGGGAGGACCTTATCATTCTGTACGATTACCTGAAGAGAGGTTATGTGGAGGTGAGGGTTGTCCTGCTCTTCTCCCATGTAAGTAGTGACAGGAGTGGAAGGAACAACCTCAGGTTGTATGAGGGGAGATTTAGCTTGGATGTTAAGAAAACCATCTCCAAATGGGTGCTCAGACGCTGGAGGCATCTGCTGGCTGAGCGCTTTGTTGGGTGAGCATCACACTGCTGGAAAGCACGCAGCTGTTGTCTCTGCGAACAGCCCCATCCGTGGGGACTGGTGGCTTTTTCATGTTACCCTTGTGTTTCAAGTCCTACATCCAGTTACTCGTGCTGTTTGAAAGCACCATCTTAGAGGCAGCCTTGATTTCTGCAGCTGCGAGCTTTGTGCCACGGGAGCTCCCCTGCTTCTCCCTGGGATGGGCGACCGAATGGAAGGCCCAGCAGAAGTCTGGGTAGGTGATATCACTTGCTGTTCCTTTCCCCACCCGTGCCAGGAGAAGCAGGGAATGGGACTGGGGGACATCCCAGCGGTGGGATCCTGCCTCAGCAGAACTGAATGGCTGTTCTGATCCATGTATTTTAACCTGAGTGGATCTGACACTAACAAGAGAGGCGAGGGGCCTGTGGGAAAAAAAATGTATGTGCCACAATGTGTGCTATAATGTAAACCATGAGGTGGGTCAGAGTGGAGCACAGGCTTGGGTGCATCTGATTCAGGAGCAGGGACACGCAATGCTCATCTTGGGTGTCTGGCTGACAACAAGAGCAGAGAGGTAAGTTTCACAGGGTCGCGTGCCCATTTTATTTTCTTTTTCATTCATGATGCATAGAGGCGTTACCCAGACAAAGTGAGCATTTGTCAGCTGGACTTGCTAGAAATGACCTAGGCAGTGAAATGGGTTTGAAGCATCCCAAAGAGCCCTGCAAAAGAATGCTGAGAGTTAACCTGGCACCCTCCTTTGGAAACCTCCGGTGTCTGTCAGCTCTTCAGCTGTGCCCAAACACCTCCCATTGCGCTGCCACACCAGGACGTAATTCCAACCCCACCCTGAGTTCTGGAATGTTGTGGTGCCGTGTTGGAATCACATGTGACCAGGGGGTCTTGCCTCCCCCCCTTGTGGGGGGTCATGGTGGACCAGGCTGGTGGCTGTTGGTGATGTCATAAGCAGCTGGCATGTGGAGAGGAGTGGTGTGTTCTATGTTCCTTTGTGGGCGTGTAGGAGTTCGGAGTGGTTGTTTGGCTTGTTGTTCTTGTGCCTTTAGTGCCTTTGTTTGAGTACCATCGTGCGCAGCATCCTGTAGGTAAGCTGAGCCGGCGTGGGATGGACGGGTGGGCAGTGAGGTGTTGAGAAGTGCTGGCTGTCGGAGCTCCCAGCACCGTATTGCTTACTCTTGCGCATCAGACGTCATTTTCCCCCGGTAGACACGTCCCAAAGGGGGTATTCATAAAAGTACCACCCGTCCCATGCTTCTTCAGCCGTCTTCTTTGCTCAGTTGTGGAAGCAGAGTAAAGCTGCTGGGCGGACAGGCATCACATAGCCTGAGACTCAGCATGTCTTGCAGCAAGTGGATGGGACAGTTGTGCTGTGTGCTTTATTCCATGGCTGTCTTATTCCTGCTCACTGACCTGCTCTTTCTCTCTCCTCTGCCCACCCTCTGCCCACTGCCTTGGTGCAGCTTTTGCTCTCATAAGATCTGAGCAGAGTGACCAGGAACTGCTGCAGATAGCCTGAGGTGATCTCGTTGCCAGGTACGTGCCATCTTTTGTCCCACCACGTCGTTTTGCATGCCGTGGGTTTCTTCACTGCCCTCCAGCTCAGCCCTCAGAAGAGTGCTGTCTAATGCCCTGCTGTCGCACTGTCAGAGCGCTCTGGGCGAATGCATCTGCTGCTCTGTGCCAGAGTCCCCATCTGCTGGCAGAGGGATAGCAACTTGGTACAGCACTGCCTCAGAGGCTGTCACGTTTGAATTTACTGAAGCAAGGGGTAGTTTCTCGAACACTTGCCTATGCCGCAGGGTATGCAAGGGTAGCTCTGAAGAAGTCCCTCCATACTGTGCTGGGTGAATAGAGAAAACAGAAGTGTGTTTCTGCTCTGTTCCAGCTTGTCACACCTGCTGGGATGGGCAACGCATGCAGCGAGATCAGATGTGAGCCCGAGGTAGCGGGCACGGAGGTACAGTATGAAGCTCTGACTTGTCTTTGTTCCCTGTGTTGAGCTAGCAGAGGGAGCTGCAGATGTACTCTCCTACAGGAAAGAGTGGGCCAAAGGGGGCCAGGCCACCTGTCCACGCCAGTGCCATTGCTGATGAGTCTGTGTAGAGAGAGATGCATCTTTGCATGGCCTGGCGATCCTGCTGCATGCCAGGAAGAGAAACAACTGTGATGAGAAGTGCAGCTCCTTCTGAAGTGCTCCTGAGCAGGAGGGAGCGCATTTCCTGCAGCTTTCTCTGCAGATGTGCTCCTCACCTTGAAATCCTCCTGGTTTGTCCTCAGCTCCTGACCACGGCCTGTGCTCTGTTTTGCAGGCTGATAACATGTGGAAGCCGCAGCTGGTGCGTGCGGAGTCATCTTTCAACGTGCCAGCGATTGCGGCAGCCCATGTTATTAAGCGTTACGTCGCCCAGGGGCCGGATGAAGTCTCCCTGGAGGTAAGCAGTTACAGGCGTTCCTTGTTGTCATGCACGGGAGAGTAGTCTAGGGTGTGAACGGCTCAGGAATATTCACAGACACCTTCAGAATGTCTCGTGAGGTGAAGCTTCGAAGGTTCGGTTCCAGCTTAGACTTGCGCTGGGTCAGGAGGAGTTCAGCCATCTCTCCAGTATGGTTGGATTGGGCATTTGAACCTTGTAATCAAGCAGATCCTGCCCAGTATGGGAGCCTGGTCTCTGAGCAACAGCAGACGGGTGTGTGAAGTGTGCAGATGTGTTCAGGAAGCCCTGCTAACCGATGCCCGTGGTTAAAGTGGAGCTCTTCCATAGCCTTTGGCAGAGAGCCTGCTGATTTTGAGACCTGTTTCCTACTGCACAGCTGTACTGTGTATGTTGTGTGACCCTTGTACCTCCAAGTTCAGTTTTAGAAGGGAAAATGCCTTGGGGCTGCATTGGTGCAATTGCTGTCTAGCTTTAGGATATTCTGTGGCGCAGAAGAAGGCAGTTATTTGAGCTGTGCTTTCCTGCCAGCTGTGCTGAAGCTGGGATTGACGTTTCAATCTCTTGCAGGTGGGAGACTTGGTGTGCATTATTGATATGCCACCAAAGGAGCTGAGCCCCCGGTGGAGAGGCAAGCGTGGCTTTCAGGTAGGCACATGCTTTCGACTAGAGAGCCCAACTTCAGTAGAGTCAGGAATATCAGCTTGGAGCTGCTCTGCCTGCACAGGATGGCTTCCGGATGCAAACGGTTGCCCTGTGTCGCTGTCAGGGGACATTCCCTTGGGCTCTGGGCTCAGGCTAATGCCCTCCTCTCTTTTTGTTCTTGTTACAGGTTGGGTTTTTCCCTGGTGAGTGCGTGGAGCTCATCAGTGGAAAAGTTCCCGAGTCCCTCATCAATTCATTGCCAAAGCCAGGTACACATGTTACATTTGACAATGCGGGTTAGTAAAATGGGGTCAGAGCGTGGCTTTCAGGGGGTTCGTTAATGCTAGCGTTGAGCAAGATTAGCAACAGGACTGCATTAAGGTCCATGGGAACACGCAGAGATCTGTCCCAATCCCACTGTGTTTATTGTTGGGCTTGGGGAAGTCACAGAATCCTCCTGGAATGGCTTGGGATTGGCAGGGGCCTAAAGGATCATCCTCAGGCTCCATGGCCTCTGCCTCAGTCTGGGTCGGCAGCCGACGCATTTAGCAGGAGTCGAGAGCAGGCTGTCCGGGGCCCCTTCTGACCTGGCCTTGGGCACGTGCAGGGACGGGGAAAATCCGTTCTTGCGTGTCCTTGTTGGGAATGTTCTTCCCGATGTTCCGTGCTCGGTCGAAGGCGTTACGCTCAGCCTCGTCCAACCGAGCCAAGCCTGAAATGAACTGGTTTCTTTGTTTTGTTTCTTTGCAGTGCCGAGGAAACGGGGCAAGCTCAGCACCTTCCTTCGTTCGGTGGTGAAGGCTCGCCCCAGGAGATCGGAGCAGCCGGAGCCAGCGAAGGAAGGGGTGTTTGGGTGTGACCTGGGGGAGCACCTTCTCCGCTCTGGCCGTGATGGTAAGGAACAGCCCATTGCTGAGATCTCCCTCCGCTGGGCATCTAAAGATAAAAGGGAGATCATATCCAACAATTGTTTCAGTCTGAAAACATAGGAAGCCTTCTGGCCAAACAGAGCATCCTGCATCCTTTTCCTAGCTCTTCTGGACTTGAGATTGCATTCCTCCATTCCCCAGGGAGCTGTGATGGGACTTGCAGTGTCTGTGGTTTTGCCAGAATTACTTTCTCCAGGCTGTTGATTGGTGGTGGCATTTCTGGAAAGCCAAGAACACGTCTCTGTGCAGTTTCCTCACAGCTGTCTCTGCCAGCTTTCTCCTCTAAGGAGGAAGCAAGCGGTGGCCCGGCTGGGCTTACTGGGTGGGATGTGAGAAGAGCAGGGCCTGAAGCAGGACTTGAGTAAGAAGCTGAGCTAACCGCTGGCTCTTGTTCTGTAGTCCCCCAGGTCCTGCAGAGCTGCGCCGAGTTCATTGAGCAGCATGGCGTGGTGCAGGGGATCTACCGCCTGTCCGGCATGGCGTCCAGGATCCAGCGCCTACGGTAAGAGTGCTGCGACTGACACAGCTGTCAGCAGGGGCACGTGCCATGCTGCGGGCGTTCAGAGGAACCCCTTCCTTTTCTTGACTGTATTCTGTGTGGCTTTGGACTTGCTTTCCTCTTTCTCAAAGCCCTCTGCCCAATCCTGTGTCCTTCTCTGCAGCCATGAGTTTGAGTTGGAGCAGGTTCCCGAGCTCAGCGTCCGAGACATTCACAGCGTGAGCTCCCTCTGCAAGATGTACTTCAGGGAGCTCCCGAACCCTCTGCTGACCGAGCAGCTGTATGCCAAGTTCTCGGTAAGCTCAGGGCAATGTCTTGGAAATGACACTCACCTCTCCCCTGGGCGTCCTGGCTGATGGTTGCAGCAGTGCCCCAGCTCCGAGGTCTTATTTCTGTTAGCCCCATGAGGCATGTCTTTGCCACATCCTGCCTCAGGCTGATGCCACTTTTGGTGGTGCCAGGAGGTGCTTATTTAAGCTATTCACGACGCTTGGAAGAATTCCCTTTCCTTTGCTATTCCCGCCTGGTGTCTGAATCCCTTCCTGCCTTTTTCCAGGACGCTGTTTGCGCTGCGACGGAGGAGGAGCGGCTGCTCAGCATGCAGGATGCCATCCAGCAGCTGCCCGCTCCTCACTACAGGTCAGTGCTGCGCTCGGTCTGCTGAGTTCAGCCCTGCTGCCTTTCAGAGGGCCATGATGCGATTCCAGGTGTTGCCTCACGCTGGCAGCATCATGCCTGTGCACGCTGAAGCGGCTGAAGGCTGCGTCGGGTCGGTTGATTGGGTCAGTTCCTTGGTACGGGGGCACGGTTGGTGCAGCCGATGGCTGCGGCTGTGCTGTGCTGGGGCTTGGTGCTGCAGTGTGGTGGCATTGGGAATGTTTTACCTACTTCATATTCAGGGACGGTAGCAATGACAACAACCGGCATGAAGTGAGGTTTGTTTTGTGCGCTGCAGCACGGCTTGCTTTTTGGTGCTGAACATCTGCCCCTCTTGTTTTCCAGGACGCTGGAATACCTTATGAGACACTTGGCGTCTCTGGCCGGGAACTGCTCCATCACCAACATGCATGCTCAGAACTTGGCGATAGTGTGGGCTCCAAACCTCTTAAGGTAAACTTCCGTTTCAACACGATGCTTACTTCTGCTCTGGCCCAACCCCAGGGGCACAATTTCCAGGTGACAGTTTCTACTCACTTGTTTAGCTGGGACTGCTGTGTCCCTGATCATCCAGGAGAATTTTGTCAGTGGCATCGCTGATTGCCCACTGCGGAAGTCTCCAGAGCCCAACTTGTCAGGTTTTGGCTACAGAAATTCAGACTGGGGGAAATGATCCTGGGGAAATGACTTGTAAGATCTGCCTTTTCTTCAGATCCCAGCAGAGCCAGTCCGCCTGCGCCAGCGGAGAAGCTGCGTGCAAGGAGCTGCAGACGCAGTCAGATGTTGTGGAGTTCCTCATCAGCCACACAGACGTCCTCTTCCCCTCCAAATCCACGCCAGCCGTGGGAGAGAGGGCAGGTGAGCGTCTTCCTCCATTAGCTTGATCTTGATCTGACACCTTGATCCAAGCCAGGCCTTCTCCAAGACCTTTGAAAATGCTTTTTCTGTCGAGGAGACAGCAGGCTTCTGGGTTTAGATTAGAATATGGTGCCCCGTTCCTGGGTCCTGAGAGTGTCCAAACCCAAAGCTTCCATGGAGAAAACCGTCACTGCCGTTCAGATGTTTTGCAAGCAGGTGAAGCTTGATTGAAGTGTGGCAGCAAAGCTTTCCGAGGTCCCTGCCCCCTAGTTTTTCTAGGTTTTTTGTTTGCCTGTTTCAATACAGTGAGCTGCTCTTAATTGTGGCTGTGTCCTTTGCCACGAGCATACCTCTGAGCACACGGTTCTTTTGAGCTCCTCTTCTTCCAGTGGCTCTGATAAGCAAGTCTGAGAGAAATGCAGAACTGGGATGGCTGTGCGGCTGCCTTCTGATCCTCCCTCTTACCTGTGGTTTCCCCTTGCAGGGCACAGCTCTCTGGACGGGCCCAAGTCTGTGTGGGTGTCTCCTCCATCCACAAAGCTGCTCACGCTGCAGGAGGCACAGGCTGAGAGGAGAGGCCAGAGCAGCTCTCCTGCTGCGACACAGAGCAGCAACACCGAGGTGGAGGAAGGCCCCACAGCTGTAATGAGGAACTTCCACACGGTCATTGATTCTCCATCGGAAAGGTAAAGAGGACTTCCCTTTCCAGCCGCTATCATCATTGGTCGGGTGGGTTTGCCAGGAACGGGCAACTGTCGGCAAGGGCTCGGAGCAGCTCTTCCCTCACCCTGCACCACGACTGACAGCACGCTCTGCTTTCTCTCTCCAGACCAAGTTCTCACAGCAAGAGGACGGAGTCACCAGCTGGCAGTTGGCGTTCCTGTTTCTGTCTGGGCAAACCATCCCCTGCAGCCAAACGCCAACTGCAGCTCAGTGCCAGGGATCCCTCAGAAGCACAAGTCGTGGTCCTGGCAGGTAAGGGTGCAAATCCAGCTTTCAAAGCACTGCTTGTCAGCAGCACAGGTAGGATTCATGCTTTCAGTGGGCTTGTACCTCCTTCTGGCGCTCGAGCCTGTGCCTGACATCTTTGGTTCACCCCTGTCTTTCCCAAATGAGTCTCTTGTCAACACAAGAGCTGGACCTGCACGAGGATCACTGTCAAGACAGTGACACTGTTGCTAGAAGCCTATTTGCTTCTGCCCACCACCACTACGTAGCCAGATGTCAAGAACCTCTTTCATGATTCATCTTGTGAACGTTTGACACTAACCGCTGTCCATCTACTCCTTCCTAGGTGACCCGAGCCCTCGTGTGTCCCGAAGACGCAGGGCATGCTACGACAGCGCATCCTGTGCTTCCATCAATGAAGAGCTGTTAGGAAGCACAGGGTGCTGCATTTCAGTGGAGAGCCTTCCATATGGCACCATCAATGCAGACAAGAACATCATCGTCGTTGAAGCCCTCGTTCATCCCATCCCTCCGGAAGCTGCTGACCTGAGCCTGCCAGACACCACAGGCACCAGCGTGGATTGGGACCCAGTGCAGGGGTCCCAGGACAGCCCAGCCCAAGCACAGCCCGAGTGCCCCGACAGCAGCACCACCATGCAGGCTCAGGTCAGCAATACCGAGGAGAAGCCGAGCCTCTTGGAGGGGGGTGTAGAATCAGGCCACCAGTGCCAGGCTCCAAGCAACAGCACGAGCTCTGAGTTACTCTCTCCTTAACAACAGAGGATTGGTCCCATCTTAAAGCCTGGACCTCTCACGCCCTCCTTTGTCCCATTGAATAAAGGCACGCTCGTGCTCAATCAACACTTTGGCTGCATTCCGATTCTTCATTCACAGGGACTGGGATGAATGCAAGAAACAGCAAGGCAGCTCAGCTTGCAGTGCTCTGGCTGTGGGGTGCGTGCAGCCGAGCTCTGGGTGTGTTCCCATTTTGCCTGACTTTGGGATGCCTGCAGCGAGAGCTCTGCTACCATTTTTTATCCTAGCATCCTGGAACTGCTCATGAAAACTCCAAGCCTCCTGGCTGCGGCTTTGTGATGCTTTTCAGTGCTTTTTCTTTATTGCTTTTTGGATGCTCTAACACCTCTGTCCTCTCGTCGTTTCCATTCCCGGCTCCCACCTCTGAGCCAGCCCTGCAGATCATCTCCAGCCCTGCCATCATGGCGCTGCGGCAGGAGGAGCTCACCCTGACCAACATCAGGCAGTGCTGCCTGCCTCTCTCACTCTCTAGACCAAGTGTAACTACGCTGTTGTGGAGACAAATGCTTTCTGTCACATCCTCCATCCCCGCAGCCATTTACTGGTAGGCGGCTCTTGCAGAAGAAGATTCAAGCAGCAGGACCTTTTGCCCAACTACAGCACACGAATGCTACAAAAGCAGAAACAACCCGCAAGCTCTGAGTCTGTGAGTCTGCACAGGCACGCACCGACTGCGTTTGATGGTACCCCCCATCCTTGATTTCCTTCCCTGCTTCTTGTCTGATGGCACTGCTGAGCCAGGAACAAGCTGCCCGGCGTGGCAGAGCGTGGTGCAGAGCTGTGCTGGGACCTCCTCCCCTTCCTCTGCTGCAGCTTGGCGTGCAACCTCACCCACTTCTCTGACAGACCTGCTGATCCCATCGGGAAGCTCTGGCACGGGATGTGCCTCCAACCCAAAGCTCCTTCCCACCTCCCAAGGGAAAGCAAAGCAACCCGAGCATCGCCAACAAACCTGCCCAGCAGACAGCAGGGAATGCAAACAGCTTCTGGCTGCTCCCCTGCACTCCCATCCTAAGTAAGAGACCCCACGAGGACTGGCTGGGAAATCAGTGCATGACACACGTGAGTGTGCACAGGATTGTGCAAAGCAGTGGGGTTCCACCAGTGTGTGTGTATTTGTGCACAGATGCTGTTGCACACGTTTGTGTTCATGAGTGTACAAACCAGTGGGGTTGCTCAGGTCTGTGCATGTCAGTGGGTATGTGAGCAAGGACAAGCACGCACATATATGTGCGTGCACAGGGGTGTGTAAAGGTTGGAGCTGTGCAAAGACATTGTGGTACCGGTGTGTGTGTGCACTTTGGGAGTGAAAGGAAGGGGTTGCGCGTGTGTCTGTGTGTGTGCGCACAGGGCTGCACTAAGGGATGTGGTTGCGTGAGTGTGTGTGAGCACATGGATAGTGCGTGGATGCGGTGGCACCAATGTGTGCTTGCACAGGGGTGTGCTGAGGAGTTGGGTTGCACACAGGTGCACACACAGGGATGTTTGTGGTAGCTGTAGGCAGCTCTGAGCAAGTTTTTCTGAGCAAGTTCCCATCTCTTTTCCATTCCTTTGCCCCTCAGAACGGTTTTCCAGTGGCTCTCGTCCAAGAATTCTTGGAACAGCCTGCGGCTGGCTCTCCTGAAGCTCAGGGTCCTGACTTTGCTTTTGGCCAGGCCCGCATTCCTCGAGATGAGGAACTCTAGGAGGGCATGGTCACTACAGGCCTGACCACCTCCAGACTTAAGCCCTGCTGTGCACCGTGTCCAGTAATGCTTCCCTTCTGCTTGGTGTGCTTAATGCTTGGGCCACACAGTTCATCTCTGTGCACTCCAGCAGTCTCTCAGACAGCTTGCAGCCAGCCATGCTGATTTCCCAGCCTGACTGGAATCCCCCATCAAGTTAAGAGTCAGTGAGCGCGGTGCTTCTGGTAGCTGCAGTAAGCAGGGCCCATCAACAGGCTCCCTTCACCGGGCGGCCTGGAGCAGACCCTCACCTCCAGAAGCCCACGATTGGTTCAGTCATTAATTTGACCTGCAAGTTCTCCATGTGATCATGGCTGTTCTTAGTCCTTAGCAGTCAGCTTCTTCATATAGAGGGCAAATCCCTTGCCCTCCTGAATTCCACAGTAACAATCACGTCTGCTTTGTGTCAGGCTTTTGTTTTCTTTTTTTTAGTTATTACTATTCTTTTCCCATTTACTAGGTAGGAAAGCTACTTTCTGAGCCAGGAGAAGAAGAAGTGCAACAGGCAACAATCTTCCTTGCACTATGCAGTTTGCATGAGTAGCCAAGTGCTCCTGAGGTCATGTGTGCTGCAGAGCTGACCTTGGTGGCAGGGGCCGTGTCTTCATTTTCTACCTGCCCCGTGGGAACATAAGAAGACTATTCAGAGCAGGAGCTGCAGAGCAGGATGAACGGCATGAGAAGGTAAGGCTGGGAACCAAGGAGGCAGCTTTTGTGTCGGGCAGCAGTGATGCAGGGGGCTCCCCAGCAGGAAGCTGGCTCATCCAAACGCTTGCTGAGTGTTTGGAAGCCCAAACCCTTATGGTCTCTAAGCTGAAGGCAGCCCAGAGGCAGCATGTCCTTGATCTGATCGTGGTGTGCCTGAGTGAGGGAGTGATCCAAGCTGGATGCAGAAGAGTCATCTTAATTTCTCTGATATTTGACTTCAGGTGACACCTCTTGGGTGTTGGTTTCCTAAAATTTGGATCTAGGAGGCGGCCTCTCCCTTTGCTTAAGGTTGCAGTCATTGCTGGTGTGGGATCATTTGTCCCACAGCTGGTGAGCAGAGCTGTTGCTCTCCTGAGCGTGCTGCACGTGGAGACAGAGCTTTGGACCCCCTTGCTAAAGACCACCCTGTGAGAGCCTGTCAGAAGCACTGCTGCGGTGTGCACGTGAGCTGGGCGCAGCTTAGGCTGAGCAGAACTAAGAGGTGAGCTGGGTTTGGTGCTGGGTGGTTGCTGGGAGGTGTCTCAGCAGAAAAGCCAGGCTGGGGTGTGCACGCTGTGTCAGTCCTCATCCCAGCTGGCAGTGAGAGTTGGAGGAGGGTGATGGGTGCTGCCTGCTCTCGCTGCTGCACCGAGTTTGTGGCACAGCAGCACAGTGGTGAGTGAGCTGGGAGGGGGACGGACTGCTGCTGTGCATGGCTAGGCCAGAGCTGGAGGTTTGTCCAACACGTGCATCATGCTGGTGCAGCCATTGCAGCTGCAGCAGGAGTAGAAGACAAAGAAGTTTTCTTCGTGAGAGCAACACCAATGATTTGATTCAAATGTATAACTGCTATGAAGATGGTGAGGAACAGATCCACCTGAAAGACATGCTTGATCACATCAGGAATGAGCATGTGATCAAATAGAGCCAGCGTGGCTTTCCCAGGGGAAGGCCATGCCTAACCAGTCTGGCGGCCTTCTGTGATGGAGTGGCGGCATTTGTGGACAAAAGGAAGGAAACAGATGTCATTGACCTGGACTTGAGCAAGATCTTTGACATGGCCCTCCACCACATCCTTCTCTCTAAATTGGAGGGACGTGGATTTGACAGGTGGACCACCTGGTGAAGAAGGTATTGGTTGAAAGGCCACAGACAGAGGGTGGTGATTCATGGTTCTGTGTCCAGGTGGAGGCCGATACCAAGTGGTGTCATCCAGGAGTCTGTCTTGGGACCAGTGCTTTTTTACATCGTTATCAGGGACACCAGTGATGCAATCGAGTGCACCCTCTGCTGTTTGCTGAGGGTGCGTCTGACACAGCAGAAGGAAGGGATGCCATTCAGAGGGACCTCGACCGAGAGGTTGGCCTAGGTGAATCTAATGAGGTTCAACACAGCAAAGTGCAAGGTTTTGCACTTGGGCTGGAGGAATCCCAGGCATTCCTACAGACTGGGAGGAGCGGTCCTTAAGAGAAGCCCCGCAGAGAAGGACCTGGGGGTCCTGGTGGATGAAGAAGAGAACGTGAGCCATCAGCGTGCTCTTGCAGCTCAGAGAGCAAATGGTACCCTGGGCTGCATCAGAAGAGGGGATGGCCAGCAGGGACAGGGAGGTGATTGATCTTCATGATCCTTGAGGTCCCCTCCAACCCGGGCCGTTCTATGGTTCTGTGATTACACTCACTGTCCGAAATAATGGCAGCTGTGCAGAAGCTGGATATATGTGGGGACAGCTCTTGTAAGCAGCTGATTTTAAGACCTTGCCCTAGTCGAGAGTCTAAATTGCGTGTCAGAAGAAAGCTGGGAAAGTGGTTATTGCTCATTATTTTTCATTTGCTGATTCTTTCTTTAGGGTTCCTTTTCAAAAGGAGATTTTGGTGATGGAAGCAGCTGAAGAAGGAACAAAACCAGCTCTTGCCAGGAGTGCTTGAAGTCCCTGTGGAGAGAAGCAAAGAACCTGGGCTTCCTCTGGGATGCTCCCCACCATGTCTCAGGAAGGAGACAGCTGCTGTTCCAATTTCTGCTCTGTGTGTGGAAAGGTACGCCTGGGTTTCTTCTGCTTGTTTTCTCTTTCTTGTTCTCTCTTTTAAGGAGAAGGGGTGGAGCAAGGGGAGACCCACTGGTCATTTGTTACCTCAAGAACAGGATGGATTCTGCATTCACCGTGAAAAACCTGGGCTAGTAGCACGGGCGTGTTTCAGGCTGGACTCTTCTTTTCCTGCTCAGTTTCCTTTTGGCTACAGGGAGACAGCTGTCGAAAGGTGTGTTTTCAAAGCCACTCTAGAAAACCGTGTTTCACTGTTGCAGGTGGTTCAGTGTGCTCTTGCAGTGTAGATGCGTTTGCTGTAGAATCTTAGTGGTTTCTGTTCCTAGGGGAGGACTGGGAGGAGGTAGTGAGAAGAGAATTCAATGCCTTGGGTGTATCTTAGTGAGAAATGTTGGCATGAGGTGCTGAAAGTCTTCAGCTGTAAAAGGACAGTGAGGCTCAGACTCCTTAACCTGCTGGAGCAGGGCGTAAGCAAGGAGTGGGCACTGCCCTCCCAAGTGCAGGCTGCACTTGGTTATGGTCTGCCAGGTCTCTGCTGCCCTGTGTTTCTTCTGAGAAGTTTGTTGGAGCTGCTTGGAGTAGTGAAGGGTGGGGAAGAAGTGCTGTTCAAGAGCTAAGGCTCTGCATGATAATTCTGGATGGATTGAACCACGGTGTCTGAAGACATAGCTTCCATCAGAATGATCCCAGCATTGTGCAAGTGTCTCAGCTGAACCCCCTGAGCAGGTGTCTGAGAGCACCCGCCTCCTCCAGCTGAGCCATAGGCAAGCTAACTGTGCCCAGGAATTACAGCTTATGCAGACTGAATATGCTTCCAAGTGTTTTCCTTAGTGATAAACAATGTCCCAGCACTCTGATATTCCATCTCCGGCACAATCTGGAGCATCTCTGCAAACCATGGGTGCCCCTTCCCACCCCCGTTTCTTCCTTTCTCTCTTTAGAATCAGTGTGGTGCAGTTCCCTGCGTTTGTGAGCAGCAGCCAGCAGGCCGCAAGAGATCCAGTTGCACCTTTAGCAGACAGAGGGATGTGATGGGGACAGACTGTCCTTACCGCCATGCAGAAGTGAGTTTTTCCCGTCCTCTATTAAGAAGTAGGAAAGAATAGAGTTTGAATGTTACTTCTGAGCAGGTGCTGTGCTGTAGGGGATGTCAGGTAACCATTTACTTGGGGGTGCGGGAAGGAGCAGTGCAAAGTGATGTATTAGTTTGTGTTTTGGCTGTTGAAGTGCAGTTCCATTTTGGGGAGCAAAAAGATGGGCTAATGTGGAAAACAGAAGGGAGAAGGCTAGTACCTGGACAGTGGGCTGAGCTTTGGTGACTGCAGCCATTTGCAGGAGAAGTTTTGCTGTTTTGCACAGTGGAGTTCAGAATGGGAGCTGATGATGAATGGGAGCTGCTGGAGAAACAGACTTCCATGGACAAGTTCCAGTGCCTCAATGACTTTCTTGTAGCGAGGCAGCAGTGATGCTGGAGGGCACGTGGTGAGTGCGTGGACAGGGTGGCACAAACGAGTGCGTGTGCTGAGGAGTTGGGCTGCACACAGGTGCAGACAAAGGGATGTTTGTGGTAGGTGTAGGCACGTCCGTGTTCCCAGGGATGGTTTGCACACGTCTGTGAATGCAAAGGAGGGCAGAAGATGCGGTGCGTGCATGAGGGTGTGCAAAGCAGGCAGGGTGGCACACAGGTGTGCGTGTGCACGTGGATAGGGGAAGGCTGGGGTTACAGGTTGACCTGTGCTGAGGTGAGTGGGGGCTCACGGTGTTGCTCAGTGGTAGATTTGTTCACACTGAGTGCTACCAGGAAACTCGCGCACCCTTTTTGTTTCAGCTGTGCCAGTGCTGTGATCCCTTGCTGCTGGGCTGGGGTGTTGGAAGGATGGTGTGCGTGCCGAGCTCCCATCTCTCTTGCAGGAATCAAGTGTAGAGCCAAAGGGATGTTTGGGCCAGGTGGCTGCAAGAAGGCTGGCTGTTTGGGATGGTGGTAGCTGATGGAAAATGGGTATTCCGTTCAGCTTTTAACAGAAGTCAGGGGTCCTACAGCAAGAATGACTAGGATCTCGAATGGCTTCAAACGTGCACACTGAGTACATCTGTCCTGCCATGCCATCTCTGCTTCTTTCTGATGAAAGCATTTTTACGACCACGTGTTGGGCCTGTTTGCTTGAAGAAGGAGAAATGTTAGGTACAGTTCTCACCGAGAACTTCTGCGTAATTTGAATCATGAGTGTTAGCACAGTTCTCCTACTACTAATGGCTTTCACTAAACCACGTCCCTCAACACAACATTCAGTCGTTCCTTGAACACCCCCAGCGTCGGTGACTCCACCAGCTCCCTGGGCAGTCCATTCCAGTGCTTGGCCACCCTTTCTGAGAAGTAATATTTCCTAATGTCCAGCCTGAATCTCCTCTGCTGCAGCTTGAAACCATTCCCTCTAGTTCTGTCAATAATGACACAAGAGGACAGGCCGTCCCCCAGCTCACTACAACCTCCCTTCAGGAAGTTATATTGAGCAAGAAGGTCTCCCCTGAGCCATCTCTTCTCCAGGCTGAGCATTCCCAGCTCCTGCAGCCTCTCCTCATATGGCCCCATTGTGCTCCAGAGCCCTCACCAGCTTTGTTGCCCTTCTTTGAACACGTTCCAAAGCCTCAGTGTCTTTCTTGCACTGAGGGGTCCAAAACTGGAAACAGAACTTGAGTTGCAGCATCACCAGTGCCGAGTACAGGGGGACAGTCACCTCTCCGCTCCTGCTGGCAGTGCTGTTTCTGGCGCAAAATGAATGTAAGTGTCACATGTGTAACATCCTTTTTGATGGAGTTCTCTGACGGGAGTCCAATGGATTTGAGACCTGACTTGAAGCCTGTGGGCATCACCCAGGAGTTGGAGTGCCAGGATTAGGCCAGGGAACAGGAACCTCTTTGGTGGTTATTAACTCCCACCTTTTTTGGTCAGGAATCTATGTATGTATTTTTGTTGTTTTTTTTTTCATGCAAAGAAGAGACCAGTGAAGCTGTGAGGTGTCTAGAGCACAAGTCTTATGGGGAGCTTCTTATGGAACTGGGATGATTTAGTCTGGAAGAGAGGAGGCTCAGGGAGGACCTTATCATTCTGTACGATTACCTGAAGAGAGGTTATGTGGAGGTGAGGGTTGTCCTGCTCTTCTCCCATGTAAGTAGTGACAGGAGTGGAAGGAACAACCTCAGGTTGTATGAGGGGAGATTCAGCTTGGATGTTAAGAAAACCATCTCCAAATGGGTGCTCAGACGCTGGAGGCATCTGCTGGCTGAGCGCTTTGTTGGGTGAGCATCACACTGCTGGAAAGCACGCAGCTGTTGTCTCTGCGAACAGCCCCATCCGTGGGGACTGGTGGCTTTTTCATGTTACCCTTGTGTTTCAAGTCCTACATCCAGTTACTCGTGCTGTTTGAAAGCACCATCTTAGAGGCAGCCTTGATTTCTGCAGCTGCGAGCTTTGTGCCACGGGAGCTCCCCTGCTTCTCCCTGGGATGGGCGACCGAATGGAAGGCCCAGCAGAAGTCTGGGTAGGTGATATCACTTGCTGTTCCTTTCCCCACCCGTGCCAGGAGAAGCAGGGAATGGGACTGGGGGACATCCCAGCGGTGGGATCCTGCCTCAGCAGAACTGAATGGCTGTTCTGATCCATGTATTTTAACCTGAGTGGATCTGACACTAACAAGAGAGGCGAGGGGCCTGTGGGAAAAAAAATGTATGTGCCACAATGTGTGCTATAATGTAAACCATGAGGTGGGTCAGAGTGGAGCACAGGCTTGGGTGCATCTGATTCAGGAGCAGGGACACGCAATGCTCATCTTGGGTGTCTGGCTGACAACAAGAGCAGAGAGGTAAGTTTCACAGGGTCGCGTGCCCATTTTATTTTCTTTTTCATTCATGATGCATAGAGGCGTTACCCAGACAAAGTGAGCATTTGTCAGCTGGACTTGCTAGAAATGACCTAGGCAGTGAAATGGGTTTGAAGCATCCCAAAGAGCCCTGCAAAAGAATGCTGAGAGTTAACCTGGCACCCTCCTTTGGAAACCTCCGGTGTCTGTCAGCTCTTCAGCTGTGCCCAAACACCTCCCATTGCGCTGCCACACCAGGACGTAATTCCAACCCCACCCTGAGTTCTGGAATGTTGTGGTGCCGTGTTGGAATCACATGTGACCAGGGGGTCTTGCCTCCCCCCCTTGTGGGGGGTCATGGTGGACCAGGCTGGTGGCTGTTGGTGATGTCATAAGCAGCTGGCATGTGGAGAGGAGTGGTGTGTTCTATGTTCCTTTGTGGGCGTGTAGGAGTTCGGAGTGGTTGTTTGGCTTGTTGTTCTTGTGCCTTTAGTGCCTTTGTTTGAGTACCATCGTGCGCAGCATCCTGTAGGTAAGCTGAGCCGGCGTGGGATGGACGGGTGGGCAGTGAGGTGTTGAGAAGTGCTGGCTGTCGGAGCTCCCAGCACCGTATTGCTTACTCTTGCGCATCAGACGTCATTTTCCCCCGGTAGACACGTCCCAAAGGGGGTATTCATAAAAGTACCACCCGTCCCATGCTTCTTCAGCCGTCTTCTTTGCTCAGTTGTGGAAGCAGAGTAAAGCTGCTGGGCGGACAGGCATCACATAGCCTGAGACTCAGCATGTCTTGCAGCAAGTGGATGGGACAGTTGTGCTGTGTGCTTTATTCCATGGCTGTCTTATTCCTGCTCACTGACCTGCTCTTTCTCTCTCCTCTGCCCACCCTCTGCCCACTGCCTTGGTGCAGCTTTTGCTCTCATAAGATCTGAGCAGAGTGACCAGGAACTGCTGCAGATAGCCTGAGGTGATCTCGTTGCCAGGTACGTGCCATCTTTTGTCCCACCACGTCGTTTTGCATGCCGTGGGTTTCTTCACTGCCCTCCAGCTCAGCCCTCAGAAGAGTGCTGTCTAATGCCCTGCTGTCGCACTGTCAGAGCGCTCTGGGCGAATGCATCTGCTGCTCTGTGCCAGAGTCCCCATCTGCTGGCAGAGGGATAGCAACTTGGTACAGCACTGCCTCAGAGGCTGTCACGTTTGAATTTACTGAAGCAAGGGGTAGTTTCTCGAACACTTGCCTATGCCGCAGGGTATGCAAGGGTAGCTCTGAAGAAGTCCCTCCATACTGTGCTGGGTGAATAGAGAAAACAGAAGTGTGTTTCTGCTCTGTTCCAGCTTGTCACACCTGCTGGGATGGGCAACGCATGCAGCGAGATCAGATGTGAGCCCGAGGTAGCGGGCACGGAGGTACAGTATGAAGCTCTGACTTGTCTTTGTTCCCTGTGTTGAGCTAGCAGAGGGAGCTGCAGATGTACTCTCCTACAGGAAAGAGTGGGCCAAAGGGGGCCAGGCCACCTGTCCACGCCAGTGCCATTGCTGATGAGTCTGTGTAGAGAGAGATGCATCTTTGCATGGCCTGGCGATCCTGCTGCATGCCAGGAAGAGAAACAACTGTGATGAGAAGTGCAGCTCCTTCTGAAGTGCTCCTGAGCAGGAGGGAGCGCATTTCCTGCAGCTTTCTCTGCAGATGTGCTCCTCACCTTGAAATCCTCCTGGTTTGTCCTCAGCTCCTGACCACGGCCTGTGCTCTGTTTTGCAGGCTGATAACATGTGGAAGCCGCAGCTGGTGCGTGCGGAGTCATCTTTCAACGTGCCAGCGATTGCGGCAGCCCATGTTATTAAGCGTTACGTCGCCCAGGGGCCGGATGAAGTCTCCCTGGAGGTAAGCAGTTACAGGCGTTCCTTGTTGTCATGCACGGGAGAGTAGTCTAGGGTGTGAACGGCTCAGGAATATTCACAGACACCTTCAGAATGTCTCGTGAGGTGAAGCTTCGAAGGTTCGGTTCCAGCTTAGACTTGCGCTGGGTCAGGAGGAGTTCAGCCATCTCTCCAGTATGGTTGGATTGGGCATTTGAACCTTGTAATCAAGCAGATCCTGCCCAGTATGGGAGCCTGGTCTCTGAGCAACAGCAGACGGGTGTGTGAAGTGTGCAGATGTGTTCAGGAAGCCCTGCTAACCGATGCCCGTGGTTAAAGTGGAGCTCTTCCATAGCCTTTGGCAGAGAGCCTGCTGATTTTGAGACCTGTTTCCTACTGCACAGCTGTACTGTGTATGTTGTGTGACCCTTGTACCTCCAAGTTCAGTTTTAGAAGGGAAAATGCCTTGGGGCTGCATTGGTGCAATTGCTGTCTAGCTTTAGGATATTCTGTGGCGCAGAAGAAGGCAGTTATTTGAGCTGTGCTTTCCTGCCAGCTGTGCTGAAGCTGGGATTGACGTTTCAATCTCTTGCAGGTGGGAGACTTGGTGTGCATTATTGATATGCCACCAAAGGAGCTGAGCCCCCGGTGGAGAGGCAAGCGTGGCTTTCAGGTAGGCACATGCTTTCGACTAGAGAGCCCAACTTCAGTAGAGTCAGGAATATCAGCTTGGAGCTGCTCTGCCTGCACAGGATGGCTTCCGGATGCAAACGGTTGCCCTGTGTCGCTGTCAGGGGACATTCCCTTGGGCTCTGGGCTCAGGCTAATGCCCTCCTCTCTTTTTGTTCTTGTTACAGGTTGGGTTTTTCCCTGGTGAGTGCGTGGAGCTCATCAGTGGAAAAGTTCCCGAGTCCCTCATCAATTCATTGCCAAAGCCAGGTACACATGTTACATTTGACAATGCGGGTTAGTAAAATGGGGTCAGAGCGTGGCTTTCAGGGGGTTCGTTAATGCTAGCGTTGAGCAAGATTAGCAACAGGACTGCATTAAGGTCCATGGGAACACGCAGAGATCTGTCCCAATCCCACTGTGTTTATTGTTGGGCTTGGGGAAGTCACAGAATCCTCCTGGAATGGCTTGGGATTGGCAGGGGCCTAAAGGATCATCCTCAGGCTCCATGGCCTCTGCCTCAGTCTGGGTCGGCAGCCGACGCATTTAGCAGGAGTCGAGAGCAGGCTGTCCGGGGCCCCTTCTGACCTGGCCTTGGGCACGTGCAGGGACGGGGAAAATCCGTTCTTGCGTGTCCTTGTTGGGAATGTTCTTCCCGATGTTCCGTGCTCGGTCGAAGGCGTTACGCTCAGCCTCGTCCAACCGAGCCAAGCCTGAAATGAACTGGTTTCTTTGTTTTGTTTCTTTGCAGTGCCGAGGAAACGGGGCAAGCTCAGCACCTTCCTTCGTTCGGTGGTGAAGGCTCGCCCCAGGAGATCGGAGCAGCCGGAGCCAGCGAAGGAAGGGGTGTTTGGGTGTGACCTGGGGGAGCACCTTCTCCGCTCTGGCCGTGATGGTAAGGAACAGCCCATTGCTGAGATCTCCCTCCGCTGGGCATCTAAAGATAAAAGGGAGATCATATCCAACAATTGTTTCAGTCTGAAAACATAGGAAGCCTTCTGGCCAAACAGAGCATCCTGCATCCTTTTCCTAGCTCTTCTGGACTTGAGATTGCATTCCTCCATTCCCCAGGGAGCTGTGATGGGACTTGCAGTGTCTGTGGTTTTGCCAGAATTACTTTCTCCAGGCTGTTGATTGGTGGTGGCATTTCTGGAAAGCCAAGAACACGTCTCTGTGCAGTTTCCTCACAGCTGTCTCTGCCAGCTTTCTCCTCTAAGGAGGAAGCAAGCGGTGGCCCGGCTGGGCTTACTGGGTGGGATGTGAGAAGAGCAGGGCCTGAAGCAGGACTTGAGTAAGAAGCTGAGCTAACCGCTGGCTCTTGTTCTGTAGTCCCCCAGGTCCTGCAGAGCTGCGCCGAGTTCATTGAGCAGCATGGCGTGGTGCAGGGGATCTACCGCCTGTCCGGCATGGCGTCCAGGATCCAGCGCCTACGGTAAGAGTGCTGCGACTGACACAGCTGTCAGCAGGGGCACGTGCCATGCTGCGGGCGTTCAGAGGAACCCCTTCCTTTTCTTGACTGTATTCTGTGTGGCTTTGGACTTGCTTTCCTCTTTCTCAAAGCCCTCTGCCCAATCCTGTGTCCTTCTCTGCAGCCATGAGTTTGAGTTGGAGCAGGTTCCCGAGCTCAGCGTCCGAGACATTCACAGCGTGAGCTCCCTCTGCAAGATGTACTTCAGGGAGCTCCCGAACCCTCTGCTGACCGAGCAGCTGTATGCCAAGTTCTCGGTAAGCTCAGGGCAATGTCTTGGAAATGACACTCACCTCTCCCCTGGGCGTCCTGGCTGATGGTTGCAGCAGTGCCCCAGCTCCGAGGTCTTATTTCTGTTAGCCCCATGAGGCATGTCTTTGCCACATCCTGCCTCAGGCTGATGCCACTTTTGGTGGTGCCAGGAGGTGCTTATTTAAGCTATTCACGACGCTTGGAAGAATTCCCTTTCCTTTGCTATTCCCGCCTGGTGTCTGAATCCCTTCCTGCCTTTTTCCAGGACGCTGTTTGCGCTGCGACGGAGGAGGAGCGGCTGCTCAGCATGCAGGATGCCATCCAGCAGCTGCCCGCTCCTCACTACAGGTCAGTGCTGCGCTCGGTCTGCTGAGTTCAGCCCTGCTGCCTTTCAGAGGGCCATGATGCGATTCCAGGTGTTGCCTCACGCTGGCAGCATCATGCCTGTGCACGCTGAAGCGGCTGAAGGCTGCGTCGGGTCGGTTGATTGGGTCAGTTCCTTGGTACGGGGGCACGGTTGGTGCAGCCGATGGCTGCGGCTGTGCTGTGCTGGGGCTTGGTGCTGCAGTGTGGTGGCATTGGGAATGTTTTACCTACTTCATATTCAGGGACGGTAGCAATGACAACAACCGGCATGAAGTGAGGTTTGTTTTGTGCGCTGCAGCACGGCTTGCTTTTTGGTGCTGAACATCTGCCCCTCTTGTTTTCCAGGACGCTGGAATACCTTATGAGACACTTGGCGTCTCTGGCCGGGAACTGCTCCATCACCAACATGCATGCTCAGAACTTGGCGATAGTGTGGGCTCCAAACCTCTTAAGGTAAACTTCCGTTTCAACACGATGCTTACTTCTGCTCTGGCCCAACCCCAGGGGCACAATTTCCAGGTGACAGTTTCTACTCACTTGTTTAGCTGGGACTGCTGTGTCCCTGATCATCCAGGAGAATTTTGTCAGTGGCATCGCTGATTGCCCACTGCGGAAGTCTCCAGAGCCCAACTTGTCAGGTTTTGGCTACAGAAATTCAGACTGGGGGAAATGATCCTGGGGAAATGACTTGTAAGATCTGCCTTTTCTTCAGATCCCAGCAGAGCCAGTCCGCCTGCGCCAGCGGAGAAGCTGCGTGCAAGGAGCTGCAGACGCAGTCAGATGTTGTGGAGTTCCTCATCAGCCACACAGACGTCCTCTTCCCCTCCAAATCCACGCCAGCCGTGGGAGAGAGGGCAGGTGAGCGTCTTCCTCCATTAGCTTGATCTTGATCTGACACCTTGATCCAAGCCAGGCCTTCTCCAAGACCTTTGAAAATGCTTTTTCTGTCGAGGAGACAGCAGGCTTCGGGGTTTAGATTAGAATATGGTGCCCCGTTCCTGGGTCCTGAGAGTGTCCAAACCCAAAGCTTCCATGGAGAAAACCGTCACTGCCGTTCAGATGTTTTGCAAGCAGGTGAAGCTTGATTGAAGTGTGGCAGCAAAGCTTTCCGAGGTCCCTGCCCCCTAGTTTTTCTAGGTTTTTTGTTTGCCTGTTTCAATACAGTGAGCTGCTCTTAATTGTGGCTGTGTCCTTTGCCACGAGCATACCTCTGAGCACACGGTTCTTTTGAGCTCCTCTTCTTCCAGTGGCTCTGATAAGCAAGTCTGAGAGAAATGCAGAACTGGGATGGCTGTGCGGCTGCCTTCTGATCCTCCCTCTTACCTGTGGTTTCCCCTTGCAGGGCACAGCTCTCTGGACGGGCCCAAGTCTGTGTGGGTGTCTCCTCCATCCACAAAGCTGCTCACGCTGCAGGAGGCACAGGCTGAGAGGAGAGGCCAGAGCAGCTCTCCTGCTGCGACACAGAGCAGCAACACCGAGGTGGAGGAAGGCCCCACAGCTGTAATGAGGAACTTCCACACGGTCATTGATTCTCCATCGGAAAGGTAAAGAGGACTTCCCTTTCCAGCCGCTATCATCATTGGTCGGGTGGGTTTGCCAGGAACGGGCAACTGTCGGCAAGGGCTCGGAGCAGCTCTTCCCTCACCCTGCACCACGACTGACAGCACGCTCTGCTTTCTCTCTCCAGACCAAGTTCTCACAGCAAGAGGACGGAGTCACCAGCTGGCAGTTGGCGTTCCTGTTTCTGTCTGGGCAAACCATCCCCTGCAGCCAAACGCCAACTGCAGCTCAGTGCCAGGGATCCCTCAGAAGCACAAGTCGTGGTCCTGGCAGGTAAGGGTGCAAATCCAGCTTTCAAAGCACTGCTTGTCAGCAGCACAGGTAGGATTCATGCTTTCAGTGGGCTTGTACCTCCTTCTGGCGCTCGAGCCTGTGCCTGACATCTTTGGTTCACCCCTGTCTTTCCCAAATGAGTCTCTTGTCAACACAAGAGCTGGACCTGCACGAGGATCACTGTCAAGACAGTGACACTGTTGCTAGAAGCCTATTTGCTTCTGCCCACCACCACTACGTAGCCAGATGTCAAGAACCTCTTTCATGATTCATCTTGTGAACGTTTGACACTAACCGCTGTCCATCTACTCCTTCCTAGGTGACCCGAGCCCTCGTGTGTCCCGAAGACGCAGGGCATGCTACGACAGCGCATCCTGTGCTTCCATCAATGAAGAGCTGTTAGGAAGCACAGGGTGCTGCATTTCAGTGGAGAGCCTTCCATATGGCACCATCAATGCAGACAAGAACATCATCGTCGTTGAAGCCCTCGTTCATCCCATCCCTCCGGAAGCTGCTGACCTGAGCCTGCCAGACACCACAGGCACCAGCGTGGATTGGGACCCAGTGCAGGGGTCCCAGGACAGCCCAGCCCAAGCACAGCCCGAGTGCCCCGACAGCAGCACCACCATGCAGGCTCAGGTCAGCAACACCGAGGAGAAGCCGAGCCTCTTGGAGGGGGGTGTAGAATCAGGCCACCAGTGCCAGGCTCCAAGCAACAGCACGAGCTCTGAGTTACTCTCTCCTTAACAACAGAGGATTGGTCCCATCTTAAAGCCTGGACCTCTCACGCCCTCCTTTGTCCCATTGAATAAAGGCACGCTCGTGCTCAATCAACACTTTGGCTGCATTCCGATTCTTCATTCACAGGGACTGGGATGAATGCAAGAAACAGCAAGGCAGCTCAGCTTGCAGTGCTCTGGCTGTGGGGTGCGTGCAGCCGAGCTCTGGGTGTGTTCCCATTTTGCCTGACTTTGGGATGCCTGCAGCGAGAGCTCTGCTACCATTTTTTATCCTAGCATCCTGGAACTGCTCATGAAAACTCCAAGCCTCCTGGCTGCGGCTTTGTGATGCTTTTCAGTGCTTTTTCTTTATTGCTTTTTGGATGCTCTAACACCTCTGTCCTCTCGTCGTTTCCATTCCCGGCTCCCACCTCTGAGCCAGCCCTGCAGATCATCTCCAGCCCTGCCATCATGGCGCTGCGGCAGGAGGAGCTCACCCTGACCAACATCAGGCAGTGCTGCCTGCCTCTCTCACTCTCTAGACCAAGTGTAACTACGCTGTTGTGGAGACAAATGCTTTCTGTCACATCCTCCATCCCCGCAGCCATTTACTGGTAGGCGGCTCTTGCAGAAGAAGATTCAAGCAGCAGGACCTTTTGCCCAACTACAGCACACGAATGCTACAAAAGCAGAAACAACCCGCAAGCTCTGAGTCTGTGAGTCTGCACAGGCACGCACCGACTGCGTTTGATGGTACCCCCCATCCTTGATTTCCTTCCCTGCTTCTTGTCTGATGGCACTGCTGAGCCAGGAACAAGCTGCCCGGCGTGGCAGAGCGTGGTGCAGAGCTGTGCTGGGACCTCCTCCCCTTCCTCTGCTGCAGCTTGGCGTGCAACCTCACCCACTTCTCTGACAGACCTGCTGATCCCATCGGGAAGCTCTGGCACGGGATGTGCCTCCAACCCAAAGCTCCTTCCCACCTCCCAAGGGAAAGCAAAGCAACCCGAGCATCGCCAACAAACCTGCCCAGCAGACAGCAGGGAATGCAAACAGCTTCTGGCTGCTCCCCTGCACTCCCATCCTAAGTAAGAGACCCCACGAGGACTGGCTGGGAAATCAGTGCATGACACACGTGAGTGTGCACAGGATTGTGCAAAGCAGTGGGGTTCCACCAGTGTGTGTGTATTTGTGCACAGATGCTGTTGCACACGTTTGTGTTCATGAGTGTACAAACCAGTGGGGTTGCTCAGGTCTGTGCATGTCAGTGGGTATGTGAGCAAGGACAAGCACGCACATATATGTGCGTGCACAGGGGTGTGTAAAGGTTGGAGCTGTGCAAAGACATTGTGGTACCGGTGTGTGTGTGCACTTTGGGAGTGAAAGGAAGGGGTTGCGCGTGTGTCTGTGTGTGTGCGCACAGGGCTGCACTAAGGGATGTGGTTGCGTGAGTGTGTGTGAGCACATGGATAGTGCGTGGATGCGGTGGCACCAATGTGTGCTTGCACAGGGGTGTGCTGAGGAGTTGGGTTGCACACAGGTGCACACACAGGGATGTTTGTGGTAGCTGTAGGCAGCTCTGAGCAAGTTTTTCTGAGCAAGTTCCCATCTCTTTTCCATTCCTTTGCCCCTCAGAACGGTTTTCCAGTGGCTCTCGTCCAAGAATTCTTGGAACAGCCTGCGGCTGGCTCTCCTGAAGCTCAGGGTCCTGACTTTGCTTTTGGCCAGGCCCGCATTCCTCGAGATGAGGAACTCTAGGAGGGCATGGTCACTACAGGCCTGACCACCTCCAGACTTAAGCCCTGCTGTGCACCGTGTCCAGTAATGCTTCCCTTCTGCTTGGTGTGCTTAATGCTTGGGCCACACAGTTCATCTCTGTGCACTCCAGCAGTCTCTCAGACAGCTTGCAGCCAGCCATGCTGATTTCCCAGCCTGACTGGAATCCCCCATCAAGTTAAGAGTCAGTGAGCGCGGTGCTTCTGGTAGCTGCAGTAAGCAGGGCCCATCAACAGGCTCCCTTCACCGGGCGGCCTGGAGCAGACCCTCACCTCCAGAAGCCCACGATTGGTTCAGTCATTAATTTGACCTGCAAGTTCTCCATGTGATCATGGCTGTTCTTAGTCCTTAGCAGTCAGCTTCTTCATATAGAGGGCAAATCCCTTGCCCTCCTGAATTCCACAGTAACAATCACGTCTGCTTTGTGTCAGGCTTTTGTTTTCTTTTTTTTAGTTATTACTATTCTTTTCCCATTTACTAGGTAGGAAAGCTACTTTCTGAGCCAGGAGAAGAAGAAGTGCAACAGGCAACAATCTTCCTTGCACTACGCAGTTTGCATGAGTAGCCAAGTGCTCCTGAGGTCATGTGTGCTGCAGAGCTGACCTTGGTGGCAGGGGCCGTGTCTTCATTTTCTACCTGCCCCGTGGGAACATAAGAAGACTATTCAGAGCAGGAGCTGCAGAGCAGGATGAACGGCATGAGAAGGTAAGGCTGGGAACCAAGGAGGCAGCTTTTGTGTCGGGCAGCAGTGATGCAAGGGGCTCCACAGCAGGAAGCTGGCTCATCCAAACGCTTGCTGAGTGTTTGGAAGCCCAAACCCTTATGGTCTCTAAGCTGAAGGCAGCCCAGAGGCAGCATGTCCTTGATCTGATCGTGGTGTGCCTGAGTGAGGGAGTGATCCAAGCTGGATGCAGAAGAGTCATCTTAATTTCTCTGATATTTGACTTCAGGTGACACCTCTTGGGTGTTGGTTTCCTAAAATTTGGATCTAGGAGGCGGCCTCTCCCTTTGCTTAAGGTTGCAGTCATTGCTGGTGTGGGATCATTTGTCCCACAGCTGGTGAGCAGAGCTGTTGCTCTCCTGAGCGTGCTGCACGTGGAGACAGAGCTTTGGACCCCCTTGCTAAAGACCACCCTGTGAGAGCCTGTCAGAAGCACTGCTGCGGTGTGCATGTGAGCTGGGCGCAGCTTAGGCTGAGCAGAACTAAGAGGTGAGCTGGGTTTGGTGCTGGGTGGTTGCTGGGAGGTGTCTCAGCAGAAAAGCCAGGCTGGGGTGTGCACGCTGTGTCAGTCCTCATCCCAGCTGGCAGTGAGAGTTGGAGGAGGGTGATGGGTGCTGCCTGCTCTCGCTGCTGCACCGAGTTTGTGGCACAGCAGCACAGTGGTGAGTGAGCTGGGAGGGGGACGGACTGCTGCTGTGCATGGCTAGGCCAGAGCTGGAGGTTTGTCCAACACGTGCGTCATGCTGGTGCAGCCATTGCAGCTGCAGCAGGAGTGGAAGACAAAGAAGTTTTCTTCGTGAGAGCAACACCAATGATTTGATTCAAATGTATAACTGCTGTGAAGATGGTGAGGAACAGATCCACCTGAAAGACATGCTTGATCACATCAGGAATGAGCATGTGATCAAATAGAGCCAGCATGGCTTTCCCAGGGGAAGGCCATGCCTAACCAGTCTGGCGGCCTTCTGTGATGGAGTGGCGGCATTTGTGGACAAAAGGAAGGAAACAGATGTCATTGACCTGGACTTGAGCAAGATCTTTGACATGGCCCTCCACCACATCCTTCTCTCTAAATTGGAGGGACGTGGATTTGACAGGTGGACCACCTGGTGGAGAAGGTATTGGTTGAAAGGCCACAGACAGAGGGTGGTGATTCATGGTTCTGTGTCCAGGTGGAGGCCGATACCAAGTGGTGTCATCCAGGAGTCTGTCTTGGGACCAGTGCTTTTTTACATCGTTATCAGGGACACCAATGATGCAATCGAGTGCACCCTCTGCTGTTTGCTGAGGGTGCGTCTGACACAGCGGAAGGAAGGGATGCCATTCAGAGGGACCTCGCCCGAGAGGTTGGCCTAGGTGAATCTAATGAGGTTCAACACAGCAAAGTGCAAGGTTTTGCACTGGGGCTGGAGGAATCCCAGGCATTCCTACAGACTGGGAGGAGCGGTCCTTAAGAGAAGCCCCGCAGAGAAGGACCTGGGGGTCCTGGAGGATGAAGAAGAGAACGTGAGCCATCAGCGTGCTCTTGCAGCTCAGAGAGCAAATGGTACCCTGGGCTGCATCAGAAGAGGGGATGGCCAGCAGGGACAGGGAGGTGATTGATCTTCATGATCCTTGAGGTCCCCTCCAACCCGGGCCGTTCTATGGTTCTGTGATTACACTCACTGTCCGAAATAATGGCAGCTGTGCAGAAGCTGGATATATGTGGGGACAGCTCTTGTAAGCAGCTGATTTTAAGACCTTGCCCTAGTCGAGAGTCTAAATTGCGTGTCAGAAGAAAGCTGGGAAAGTGGTTATTGCTCATTATTTTTCATTTGCTGATTCTTTCTTTAGGGTTCCTTTTCAAAAGGAGATTTTGGTGATGGAAGCAGCTGAAGAAGGAACAAAACCAGCTCTTGCCAGGAGTGCTTGAAGTCCCTGTGGAGAGAAGCAAAGAACCTGGGCTTCCTCTGGGATGCTCCCCACCATGTCTCAGGAAGGAGACAGCTGCTGTTCCAATTTCTGCTCTGTGTGTGGAAAGGTACGCCTGGGTTTCTTCTGCTTGTTTTCTCTTTCTTGTTCTCTCTTTTAAGGAGAAGGGGTGGAGCAAGGGGAGACCCACTGGTCATTTGTTACCTCAAGAACAGGATGGATTCTGCATTCACCGTGAAAAACCTGGGCTAGTAGCACGGGCGTGTTTCAGGCTGGACTCTTCTTTTCCTGCTCAGTTTCCTTTTGGCTACAGGGAGACAGCTGTCGAAAGGTGTGTTTTCAAAGCCACTCTAGAAAACCGTGTTTCACTGTTGCAGGTGGTTCAGTGTGCTCTTGCAGTGTAGATGCGTTTGCTGTAGAATCTTAGTGTTTTCTGTTCCTAGGGGAGGACTGGGAGGAGGTAGTGAGAAGAGAATTCAATGCCTTGGGTGTATCTTAGTGAGAAATGTTGGCATGAGGTGCTGAAAGTCTTCAGCTGTAAAAGGACAGTGAGGCTCAGACTCCTTAACCTGCTGGAGCAGGGCGGAAGCAAGGAGTGGGCACTGCCCTCCCAAGTGCAGGCTGCACTTGGTTATGGTCTGCCAGGTCTCTGCTGCCCTGTGTTTCTTCTGAGAAGTTTGTTGGAGCTGCTTGGAGTAGTGAAGGGTGGGGAAGAAGTGCTGTTCAAGAGCTAAGGCTCTGCATGATAATTCTGGATGGATTGAACCACGGTGTCTGAAGACATAGCTTCCATCAGAATGATCCCAGCATTGTGCAAGTGTCTCAGCTGAACCCCCTGAGCAGGTGTCTGAGAGCACCCGCCTCCTCCAGCTGAGCCATAGGCAAGCTAACTGTGCCCAGGAATTACAGCTTATGCAGACTGAATATGCTTCCAAGTGTTTTCCTTAGTGATAAACAATGTCCCAGCACTCTGATATTCCATCTCCGGCACAATCTGGAGCATCTCTGCAAACCATGGGTGCCCCTTCCCACCCCCGTTTCTTCCTTTCTCTCTTTAGAATCAGTGTGGTGCAGTTCCCTGCGTTTGTGAGCAGCAGCCAGCAGGCCGCAAGAGATCCAGTTGCACCTTTAGCAGACAGAGGGATGTGATGGGGACAGACTGTCCTTACCGCCATGCAGAAGTGAGTTTTTCCCGTCCTCTATTAAGAAGTAGGAAAGAATAGAGTTTGAATGTTACTTCTGAGCAGGTGCTGTGCTGTAGGGGATGTCAGGTAACCATTTACTTGGGGGTGCGGGAAGGAGCAGTGCAAAGTGATGTATTAGTTTGTGTTTTGGCTGTTGAAGTGCAGTTCCATTTTGGGGAGCAAAAAGATGGGCTAATGTGGAAAACAGAAGGGAGAAGGCTAGTACCTGGACAGTGGGCTGAGCTTTGGTGACTGCAGCCATTTGCAGGAGAAGTTTTGCTGTTTTGCACAGTGGAGTTCAGAATGGGAGCTGATGATGAATGGGAGCTGCTGGAGAAACAGACTTCCATGGACAAGTTCCAGTGCCTCAATGACTTTCTTGTAGCGAGGCAGCAGTGATGCTGGAGGGCACGTGGTGAGTGCGTGGACAGGGTGGCACAAACGAGTGCGTGTGCTGAGGAGTTGGGCTGCACACAGGTGCAGACAAAGGGATGTTTGTGGTAGGTGTAGGCACGTCCGTGTTCCCAGGGATGGTTTGCACACGTCTGTGAATGCAAAGGAGGGCAGAAGATGCGGTGCGTGCATGAGGGTGTGCAAAGCAGGCAGGGTGGCACACAGGTGTGCGTGTGCACGTGGATAGGGGAAGGCTGGGGTTACAGGTTGACCTGTGCTGAGGTGAGTGGGGGCTCACGGTGTTGCTCAGTGGTAGATTTGTTCACACTGAGTGCTACCAGGAAACTCGCGCACCCTTTTTGTTTCAGCTGTGCCAGTGCTGTGATCCCTTGCTGCTGGGCTGGGGTGTTGGAAGGATGGTGTGCGTGCCGAGCTCCCATCTCTCTTGCAGGAATCAAGTGTAGAGCCAAAGGGATGTTTGGGCCAGGTGGCTGCAAGAAGGCTGGCTGTTTGGGATGGTGGTAGCTGATGGAAAATGGGTATTCCGTTCAGCTTTTAACAGAAGTCAGGGGTCCTACAGCAAGAATGACTAGGATCTCGAATGGCTTCAAACGTGCACACTGAGTACATCTGTCCTGCCATGCCATCTCTGCTTCTTTCTGATGAAAGCATTTTTACGACCACGTGTTGGGCCTGTTTGCTTGAAGAAGGAGAAATGTTAGGTACAGTTCTCACCGAGAACTTCTGCGTAATTTGAATCATGAGTGTTAGCACAGTTCTCCTACTACTAATGGCTTTCACTAAACCACGTCCCTCAACACAACATTCAGTCGTTCCTTGAACACCCCCAGCGTCGGTGACTCCACCAGCTCCCTGGGCAGTCCATTCCAGTGCTTGGCCACCCTTTCTGAGAAGTAATATTTCCTAATGTCCAGCCTGAATCTCCTCTGCTGCAGCTTGAAACCATTCCCTCTAGTTCTGTCAATAATGACACAAGAGGACAGGCCGTCCCCCAGCTCACTACAACCTCCCTTCAGGAAGTTATATTGAGCAAGAAGGTCTCCCCTGAGCCATCTCTTCTCCAGGCTGAGCATTCCCAGCTCCTGCAGCCTCTCCTCATATGGCCCCATTGTGCTCCAGAGCCCTCACCAGCTTTGTTGCCCTTCTTTGAACACGTTCCAAAGCCTCAGTGTCTTTCTTGCACTGAGGGGTCCAAAACTGGAAACAGAACTTGAGTTGCAGCATCACCAGTGCCGAGTACAGGGGGACAGTCACCTCTCCGCTCCTGCTGGCAGTGCTGTTTCTGGCGCAAAATGAATGTAAGTGTCACATGTGTAACATCCTTTTTGATGGAGTTCTCTGACGGGAGTCCAATGGATTTGAGACCTGACTTGAAGCCTGTGGGCATCACCCAGGAGTTGGAGTGCCAGGATTAGGCCAGGGAACAGGAACCTCTTTGGTGGTTATTAACTCCCACCTTTTTTGGTCAGGAATCTATGTATGTATTTTTGTTGTTTTTTTTTTCATGCAAAGAAGAGACCAGTGAAGCTGTGAGGTGTCTAGAGCACAAGTCTTATGGGGAGCTTCTTATGGAACTGGGATGATTTAGTCTGGAAGAGAGGAGGCTCAGGGAGGACCTTATCATTCTGTACGATTACCTGAAGAGAGGTTATGTGGAGGTGAGGGTTGTCCTGCTCTTCTCCCATGTAAGTAGTGACAGGAGTGGAAGGAACAACCTCAGGTTGTATGAGGGGAGATTCAGCTTGGATGTTAAGAAAACCATCTCCAAATGGGTGCTCAGACGCTGGAGGCATCTGCTGCTGAGCGCTTTGTTGGGTGAGCATCACACTGCTGGAAAGCACGCAGCTGTTGTCTCTGCGAACAGCCCCATCCGTGGGGACTGGTGGCTTTTTCATGTTACCCTTGTGTTTCAAGTCCTACATCCAGTTACTCGTGCTGTTTGAAAGCACCATCTTAGAGGCAGCCTTGATTTCTGCAGCTGCGAGCTTTGTGCCACGGGAGCTCCCCTGCTTCTCCCTGGGATGGGCGACCGAATGGAAGGCCCAGCAGAAGTCTGGGTAGGTGATATCACTTGCTGTTCCTTTCCCCACCCGTGCCAGGAGAAGCAGGGAATGGGACTGGGGGACATCCCAGCGGTGGGATCCTGCCTCAGCAGAACTGAATGGCTGTTCTGATCCATGTATTTTAACCTGAGTGGATCTGACACTAACAAGAGAGGCGAGGGGCCTGTGGGAAAAAAAATGTATGTGCCACAATGTGTGCTATAATGTAAACCATGAGGTGGGTCAGAGTGGAGCACAGGCTTGGGTGCATCTGATTCAGGAGCAGGGACACGCAATGCTCATCTTGGGTGTCTGGCTGACAACAAGAGCAGAGAGGTAAGTTTCACAGGGTAGCGTGCCCATTTTATTTTCTTTTTCATTCATGATGCATAGAGGCGTTACCCAGACAAAGTGAGCATTTGTCAGCTGGACTTGCTAGAAATGACCTAGGCAGTGAAATGGGTTTGAAGCATCCCAAAGAGCCCTGCAAAAGAATGCTGAGAGTTAACCTGGCACCCTCCTTTGGAAACCTCCGGTGTCTGTCAGCTCTTCAGCTGTGCCCAAACACCTCCCATTGCGCTGCCACACCAGGACGTAATTCCAACCCCACCCTGAGTTCTGGAATGTTGTGGTGCCGTGTTGGAATCACATGTGACCAGGGGGTCTTGCCTCCCCCCCTTGTGGGGGGTCATGGTGGACCAGGCTGGTGGCTGTTGGTGATGTCATAAGCAGCTGGCATGTGGAGAGGAGTGGTGTGTTCTATGTTCCTTTGTGGGCGTGTAGGAGTTCGGAGTGGTTGTTTGGCTTGTTGTTCTTGTGCCTTTAGTGCCTTTGTTTGAGTACCATCGTGCGCAGCATCCTGTAGGTAAGCTGAGCCGGCGTGGGATGGACGGGTGGGCAGTGAGGTGTTGAGAAGTGCTGGCTGTCGGAGCTCCCAGCACCGTATTGCTTACTCTTGCGCATCAGACGTCATTTTCCCCCGGTAGACACGTCCCAAAGGGGGTATTCATAAAAGTACCACCCGTCCCATGCTTCTTCAGCCGTCTTCTTTGCTCAGTTGTGGAAGCAGAGTAAAGCTGCTGGGCGGACAGGCATCACATAGCCTGAGACTCAGCATGTCTTGCAGCAAGTGGATGGGACAGTTGTGCTGTGTGCTTTATTCCATGGCTGTCTTATTCCTGCTCACTGACCTGCTCTTTCTCTCTCCTCTGCCCACCCTCTGCCCACTGCCTTGGTGCAGCTTTTGCTCTCATAAGATCTGAGCAGAGTGACCAGGAACTGCTGCAGATAGCCTGAGGTGATCTCGTTGCCAGGTACGTGCCATCTTTTGTCCCACCACGTCGTTTTGCATGCCGTGGGTTTCTTCACTGCCCTCCAGCTCAGCCCTCAGAAGAGTGCTGTCTAATGCCCTGCTGTCGCACTGTCAGAGCGCTCTGGGCGAATGCATCTGCTGCTCTGTGCCAGAGTCCCCATCTGCTGGCAGAGGGATAGCAACTTGGTACAGCACTGCCTCAGAGGCTGTCACGTTTGAATTTACTGAAGCAAGGGGTAGTTTCTCGAACACTTGCCTATGCCGCAGGGTATGCAAGGGTAGCTCTGAAGAAGTCCCTCCATACTGTGCTGGGTGAATAGAGAAAACAGAAGTGTGTTTCTGCTCTGTTCCAGCTTGTCACACCTGCTGGGATGGGCAACGCATGCAGCGAGATCAGATGTGAGCCCGAGGTAGCGGGCACGGAGGTACAGTATGAAGCTCTGACTTGTCTTTGTTCCCTGTGTTGAGCTAGCAGAGGGAGCTGCAGATGTACTCTCCTACAGGAAAGAGTGGGCCAAAGGGGGCCAGGCCACCTGTCCACGCCAGTGCCATTGCTGATGAGTCTGTGTAGAGAGAGATGCATCTTTGCATGGCCTGGCGATCCTGCTGCATGCCAGGAAGAGAAACAACTGTGATGAGAAGTGCAGCTCCTTCTGAAGTGCTCCTGAGCAGGAGGGAGCGCATTTCCTGCAGCTTTCTCTGCAGATGTGCTCCTCACCTTGAAATCCTCCTGGTTTGTCCTCAGCTCCTGACCACGGCCTGTGCTCTGTTTTGCAGGCTGATAACATGTGGAAGCCGCAGCTGGTGCGTGCGGAGTCATCTTTCAACGTGCCAGCGATTGCGGCAGCCCATGTTATTAAGCGTTACGTCGCCCAGGGGCCGGATGAAGTCTCCCTGGAGGTAAGCAGTTACAGGCGTTCCTTGTTGTCATGCACGGGAGAGTAGTCTAGGGTGTGAACGGCTCAGGAATATTCACAGACACCTTCAGAATGTCTCGTGAGGTGAAGCTTCGAAGGTTCGGTTCCAGCTTAGACTTGCGCTGGGTCAGGAGGAGTTCAGCCATCTCTCCAGTATGGTTGGATTGGGCATTTGAACCTTGTAATCAAGCAGATCCTGCCCAGTATGGGAGCCTGGTCTCTGAGCAACAGCAGACGGGTGTGTGAAGTGTGCAGATGTGTTCAGGAAGCCCTGCTAACCGATGCCCGTGGTTAAAGTGGAGCTCTTCCATAGCCTTTGGCAGAGAGCCTGCTGATTTTGAGACCTGTTTCCTACTGCACAGCTGTACTGTGTATGTTGTGTGACCCTTGTACCTCCAAGTTCAGTTTTAGAAGGGAAAATGCCTTGGGGCTGCATTGGTGCAATTGCTGTCTAGCTTTAGGATATTCTGTGGCGCAGAAGAAGGCAGTTATTTGAGCTGTGCTTTCCTGCCAGCTGTGCTGAAGCTGGGATTGACGTTTCAATCTCTTGCAGGTGGGAGACTTGGTGTGCATTATTGATATGCCACCAAAGGAGCTGAGCCCCCGGTGGAGAGGCAAGCGTGGCTTTCAGGTAGGCACATGCTTTCGACTAGAGAGCCCAACTTCAGTAGAGTCAGGAATATCAGCTTGGAGCTGCTCTGCCTGCACAGGATGGCTTCCGGATGCAAACGGTTGCCCTGTGTCGCTGTCAGGGGACATTCCCTTGGGCTCTGGGCTCAGGCTAATGCCCTCCTCTCTTTTTGTTCTTGTTACAGGTTGGGTTTTTCCCTGGTGAGTGCGTGGAGCTCATCAGTGGAAAAGTTCCCGAGTCCCTCATCAATTCATTGCCAAAGCCAGGTACACATGTTACATTTGACAATGCGGGTTAGTAAAATGGGGTCAGAGCGTGGCTTTCAGGGGGTTCGTTAATGCTAGCGTTGAGCAAGATTAGCAACAGGACTGCATTAAGGTCCATGGGAACACGCAGAGATCTGTCCCAATCCCACTGTGTTTATTGTTGGGCTTGGGGAAGTCACAGAATCCTCCTGGAATGGCTTGGGATTGGCAGGGGCCTAAAGGATCATCCTCAGGCTCCATGGCCTCTGCCTCAGTCTGGGTCGGCAGCCGACGCATTTAGCAGGAGTCGAGAGCAGGCTGTCCGGGGCCCCTTCTGACCTGGCCTTGGGCACGTGCAGGGACGGGGAAAATCCGTTCTTGCGTGTCCTTGTTGGGAATGTTCTTCCCGATGTTCCGTGCTCGGTCGAAGGCGTTACGCTCGGCCTCGTCCAACCGAGCCAAGCCTGAAATGAACTGGTTTCTTTGTTTTGTTTCTTTGCAGTGCCGAGGAAACGGGGCAAGCTCAGCACCTTCCTTCGTTCGGTGGTGAAGGCTCGCCCCAGGAGATCGGAGCAGCCGGAGCCAGCGAAGGAAGGGGTGTTTGGGTGTGACCTGGGGGAGCATCTTCTCCGCTCTGGCCGTGATGGTAAGGAACAGCCCATTGCTGAGATCTCCCTCCGCTGGGCATCTAAAGATAAAAGGGAGATCATATCCAACAATTGTTTCAGTCTGAAAACATAGGAAGCCTTCTGGCCAAACAGAGCATCCTGCATCCTTTTCCTAGCTCTTCTGGACTTGAGATTGCATTCCTCCATTCCCCAGGGAGCTGTGATGGGACTTGCAGTGTCTGTGGTTTTGCCAGAATTACTTTCTCCAGGCTGTTGATTGGTGGTGGCATTTCTGGAAAGCCAAGAACACGTCTCTGTGCAGTTTCCTCACAGCTGTCTCTGCCAGCTTTCTCCTCTAAGGAGGAAGCAAGCGGTGGCCCGGCTGGGCTTACTGGGTGGGATGTGAGAAGAGCAGGGCCTGAAGCAGGACTTGAGTAAGAAGCTGAGCTAACCGCTGGCTCTTGTTCTGTAGTCCCCCAGGTCCTGCAGAGCTGCGCCGAGTTCATTGAGCAGCATGGCGTGGTGCAGGGGATCTACCGCCTGTCCGGCATGGCGTCCAGGATCCAGCGCCTACGGTAAGAGTGCTGCGACTGACACAGCTGTCAGCAGGGGCACGTGCCATGCTGCGGGCGTTCAGAGGAACCCCTTCCTTTTCCTGACTGTATTCTGTGTGGCTTTGGACTTGCTTTCCTCTTTCTCAAAGCCCTCTGCCCAATCCTGTGTCCTTCTCTGCAGCCATGAGTTTGAGTTGGAGCAGGTTCCCGAGCTCAGCGTCCGAGACATTCACAGCGTGAGCTCCCTCTGCAAGATGTACTTCAGGGAGCTCCCGAACCCTCTGCTGACCGAGCAGCTGTATGCCAAGTTCTCGGTAAGCTCAGGGCAATGTCTTGGAAATGACACTCACCTCTCCCCTGGGCGTCCTGGCTGATGGTTGCAGCAGTGCCCCAGCTCCGAGGTCTTATTTCTGTTAGCCCCATGAGGCATGTCTTTGCCACATCCTGCCTCAGGCTGATGCCACTTTTGGTGGTGCCAGGAGGTGCTTATTTAAGCTATTCACGACGCTTGGAAGAATTCCCTTTCCTTTGCTATTCCCGCCTGGTGTCTGAATCCCTTCCTGCCTTTTTCCAGGACGCTGTTTGCGCTGCGACGGAGGAGGAGCGGCTGCTCAGCATGCAGGATGCCATCCAGCAGCTGCCCGCTCCTCACTACAGGTCAGTGCTGCGCTCGGTCTGCTGAGTTCAGCCCTGCTGCCTTTCAGAGGGCCATGATGCGATTCCAGGTGTTGCCTCACGCTGGCAGCATCATGCCTGTGCACGCTGAAGCGGCTGAAGGCTGCGTCGGGTCGGTTGATTGGGTCAGTTCCTTGGTACGGGGGCACGGTTGGTGCAGCCGATGGCTGCGGCTGTGCTGTGCTGGGGCTTGGTGCTGCAGTGTGGTGGCATTGGGAATGTTTTACCTACTTCATATTCAGGGACGGTAGCAATGACAACAACCGGCATGAAGTGAGGTTTGTTTTGTGCGCTGCAGCACGGCTTGCTTTTTGGTGCTGAACATCTGCCCCTCTTGTTTTCCAGGACGCTGGAATACCTTATGAGACACTTGGCGTCTCTGGCCGGGAACTGCTCCATCACCAACATGCATGCTCAGAACTTGGCGATAGTGTGGGCTCCAAACCTCTTAAGGTAAACTTCCGTTTCAACACGATGCTTACTTCTGCTCTGGCCCAACCCCAGGGGCACAATTTCCAGGTGACAGTTTCTACTCACTTGTTTAGCTGGGACTGCTGTGTCCCTGATCATCCAGGAGAATTTTGTCAGTGGCATCGCTGATTGCCCACTGCGGAAGTCTCCAGAGCCCAACTTGTCAGGTTTTGGCTACAGAAATTCAGACTGGGGGAAATGATCCTGGGGAAATGACTTGTAAGATCTGCCTTTTCTTCAGATCCCAGCAGAGCCAGTCCGCCTGCGCCAGCGGAGAAGCTGCGTGCAAGGAGCTGCAGATGCAGTCAGATGTTGTGGAGTTCCTCATCAGCCACACAGACGTCCTCTTCCCCTCCAAATCCACGCCAGCCGTGGGAGAGAGGGCAGGTGAGCGTCTTCCTCCATTAGCTTGATCTTGATCTGACACCTTGATCCAAGCCAGGCCTTCTCCAAGACCTTTGAAAATGCTTTTTCTGTCGAGGAGACAGCAGGCTTCGGGGTTTAGATTAGAATATGGTGCCCCGTTCCTGGGTCCTGAGAGTGTCCAAACCCAAAGCTTCCATGGAGAAAACCGTCACTGCCGTTCAGATGTTTTGCAAGCAGGTGAAGCTTGATTGAAGTGTGGCAGCAAAGCTTTCCGAGGTCCCTGCCCCCTAGTTTTTCTAGGTTTTTTGTTTGCCTGTTTCAATACAGTGAGCTGCTCTTAATTGTGGCTGTGTCCTTTGCCACGAGCATACCTCTGAGCACACGGTTCTTTTGAGCTCCTCTTCTTCCAGTGGCTCTGATAAGCAAGTCTGAGAGAAATGCAGAACTGGGATGGCTGTGCGGCTGCCTTCTGATCCTCCCTCTTACCTGTGGTTTCCCCTTGCAGGGCACAGCTCTCTGGACGGGCCCAAGTCTGTGTGGGTGTCTCCTCCATCCACAAAGCTGCTCACGCTGCAGGAGGCACAGGCTGAGAGGAGAGGCCAGAGCAGCTCTCCTGCTGCAACACAGAGCAGCAACACCGAGGTGGAGGAAGGCCCCACAGCTGTAATGAGGAACTTCCACACGGTCATTGATTCTCCATCGGAAAGGTAAAGAGGACTTCCCTTTCCAGCCGCTATCATCATTGGTCGGGTGGGTTTGCCAGGAACGGGCAACTGTCGGCAAGGGCTCGGAGCAGCTCTTCCCTCACCCTGCACCACGACTGACAGCACGCTCTGCTTTCTCTCTCCAGACCAAGTTCTCACAGCAAGAGGACGGAGTCACCAGCTGGCAGTTGGCGTTCCTGTTTCTGTCTGGGCAAACTATCCCCTGCAGCCAAACGCCAACTGCAGCTCAGTGCCAGGGATCCCTCAGAAGCACAAGTCGTGGTCCTGGCAGGTAAGGGTGCAAATCCAGCTTTCAAAGCACTGCTTGTCAGCAGCACAGGTAGGATTCATGCTTTCAGTGGGCTTGTACCTCCTTCTGGCGCTCGAGCCTGTGCCTGACATCTTTGGTTCACCCCTGTCTTTCCCAAATGAGTCTCTTGTCAACACAAGAGCTGGACCTGCACGAGGATCACTGTCAAGACAGTGACACTGTTGCTAGAAGCCTATTTGCTTCTGCCCACCACCACTACGTAGCCAGATGTCAAGAACCTCTTTCATGATTCATCTTGTGAACGTTTGACACTAACCGCTGTCCATCTACTCCTTCCTAGGTGACCCGAGCCCTCGTGTGTCCCGAAGACGCAGGGCATGCTACGACAGCGCATCCTGTGCTTCCATCAATGAAGAGCTGTTAGGAAGCACAGGGTGCTGCATTTCAGTGGAGAGCCTTCCATATGGCACCATCAATGCAGACAAGAACATCATCGTCGTTGAAGCCCTCGTTCATCCCATCCCTCCGGAAGCTGCTGACCTGAGCCTGCCAGACACCACAGGCACCAGCGTGGATTGGGACCCAGTGCAGGGGTCCCAGGACAGCCCAGCCCAAGCACAGCCCGAGTGCCCCGACAGCAGCACCACCATGCAGGCTCAGGTCAGCAACACCGAGGAGAAGCCGAGCCTCTTGGAGGGGGGTGTAGAATCAGGCCACCAGTGCCAGGCTCCAAGCAACAGCACGAGCTCTGAGTTACTCTCTCCTTAACAACAGAGGATTGGTCCCATCTTAAAGCCTGGACCTCTCACGCCCTCCTTTGTCCCATTGAATAAAGGCACGCTCGTGCTCAATCAACACTTTGGCTGCATTCCGATTCTTCATTCACAGGGACTGGGATGAATGCAAGAAACAGCAAGGCAGCTCAGCTTGCAGTGCTCTGGCTGTGGGGTGCGTGCAGCCGAGCTCTGGGTGTGTTCCCATTTTGCCTGACTTTGGGATGCCTGCAGCGAGAGCTCTGCTACCATTTTTTATCCTAGCATCCTGGAACTGCTCATGAAAACTCCAAGCCTCCTGGCTGCGGCTTTGTGATGCTTTTCAGTGCTTTTTCTTTATTGCTTTTTGGATGCTCTAACACCTCTGTCCTCTCGTCGTTTCCATTCCCGGCTCCCACCTCTGAGCCAGCCCTGCAGATCATCTCCAGCCCTGCCATCATGGCGCTGCGGCAGGAGGAGCTCACCCTGACCAACATCAGGCAGTGCTGCCTGCCTCTCTCACTCTCTAGACCAAGTGTAACTACGCTGTTGTGGAGACAAATGCTTTCTGTCACATCCTCCATCCCCGCAGCCATTTACTGGTAGGCGGCTCTTGCAGAAGAAGATTCAAGCAGCAGGACCTTTTGCCCAACTACAGCACACGAATGCTACAAAAGCAGAAACAACCCGCAAGCTCTGAGTCTGTGAGTCTGCACAGGCACGCACCGACTGCGTTTGATGGTACCCCCCATCCTTGATTTCCTTCCCTGCTTCTTGTCTGATGGCACTGCTGAGCCAGGAACAAGCTGCCCGGCGTGGCAGAGCGTGGTGCAGAGCTGTGCTGGGACCTCCTCCCCTTCCTCTGCTGCAGCTTGGCGTGCAACCTCACCCACTTCTCTGACAGACCTGCTGATCCCATCGGGAAGCTCTGGCACGGGATGTGCCTCCAACCCAAAGCTCCTTCCCACCTCCCAAGGGAAAGCAAAGCAACCCGAGCATCGCCAACAAACCTGCCCAGCAGACAGCAGGGAATGCAAACAGCTTCTGGCTGCTCCCCTGCACTCCCATCCTAAGTAAGAGACCCCACGAGGACTGGCTGGGAAATCAGTGCATGACACACGTGAGTGTGCACAGGATTGTGCAAAGCAGTGGGGTTCCACCAGTGTGTGTGTATTTGTGCACAGATGCTGTTGCACACGTTTGTGTTCATGAGTGTACAAACCAGTGGGGTTGCTCAGGTCTGTGCATGTCAGTGGGTATGTGAGCAAGGACAAGCACGCACATATATGTGCGTGCACAGGGGTGTGTAAAGGTTGGAGCTGTGCAAAGACATTGTGGTACCGGTGTGTGTGTGCACTTTGGGAGTGAAAGGAAGGGGTTGCGCGTGTGTCTGTGTGTGTGCGCACAGGGCTGCACTAAGGGATGTGGTTGCGTGAGTGTGTGTGAGCACATGGATAGTGCGTGGATGCGGTGGCACCAATGTGTGCTTGCACAGGGGTGTGCTGAGGAGTTGGGTTGCACACAGGTGCACACACAGGGATGTTTGTGGTAGCTGTAGGCAGCTCTGAGCAAGTTTTTCTGAGCAAGTTCCCATCTCTTTTCCATTCCTTTGCCCCTCAGAACGGTTTTCCAGTGGCTCTCGTCCAAGAATTCTTGGAACAGCCTGCGGCTGGCTCTCCTGAAGCTCAGGGTCCTGACTTTGCTTTTGGCCAGGCCCGCATTCCTCGAGATGAGGAACTCTAGGAGGGCATGGTCACTACAGGCCTGACCACCTCCAGACTTAAGCCCTGCTGTGCACCGTGTCCAGTAATGCTTCCCTTCTGCTTGGTGTGCTTAATGCTTGGGCCACACAGTTCATCTCTGTGCACTCCAGCAGTCTCTCAGACAGCTTGCAGCCAGCCATGCTGATTTCCCAGCCTGACTGGAATCCCCCATCAAGTTAAGAGTCAGTGAGCGCGGTGCTTCTGGTAGCTGCAGTAAGCAGGGCCCATCAACAGGCTCCCTTCACCGGGCGGCCTGGAGCAGACCCTCACCTCCAGAAGCCCACGATTGGTTCAGTCATTAATTTGACCTGCAAGTTCTCCATGTGATCATGGCTGTTCTTAGTCCTTAGCAGTCAGCTTCTTCATATAGAGGGCAAATCCCTTGCCCTCCTGAATTCCACAGTAACAATCACGTCTGCTTTGTGTCAGGCTTTTGTTTTCTTTTTTTTAGTTATTACTATTCTTTTCCCATTTACTAGGTAGGAAAGCTACTTTCTGAGCCAGGAGAAGAAGAAGTGCAACAGGCAACAATCTTCCTTGCACTACGCAGTTTGCATGAGTAGCCAAGTGCTCCTGAGGTCATGTGTGCTGCAGAGCTGACCTTGGTGGCAGGGGCCGTGTCTTCATTTTCTACCTGCCCCGTGGGAACATAAGAAGACTATTCAGAGCAGGAGCTGCAGAGCAGGATGAACGGCATGAGAAGGTAAGGCTGGGAACCAAGGAGGCAGCTTTTGTGTCGGGCAGCAGTGATGCAGGGGGCTCCCCAGCAGGAAGCTGGCTCATCCAAACGCTTGCTGAGTGTTTGGAAGCCCAAACCCTTATGGTCTCTAAGCTGAAGGCAGCCCAGAGGCAGCATGTCCTTGATCTGATCGTGGTGTGCCTGAGTGAGGGAGTGATCCAAGCTGGATGCAGAAGAGTCATCTTAATTTCTCTGATATTTGACGTCAGATGACACCTCTTGGGTGTTGGTTTCTTAAAATTTGGATCTAGGAGGCGGCCTCTCCCTTTGCTTAAGGTTGCAGTCATTGCTGGTGTGGGATCATTTGTCCCACAGCTGGTGAGCAAAGCTGTTGCTCTCCTGAGCGTGCTGCACGTGGAGACAGAGCTTTGGACCCCCTTGCTAAAGACCACCCTGTGAGAGCCTGTCAGAAGCACTGCTGCGGTGTGCACGTGAGCTGGGCGCAGCTTAGGCTGAGCAGAACTAAGAGGTGAGCTGGGTTTGGTGCTGGGTGGTTGCTGGGAGGTGTCTCAGCAGAAAAGCCAGGCTGGGGTGTGCACGCTGTGTCAGTCCTCATCCCAGCTGGCAGTGAGAGTTGGAGGAGGGTGATGGGTGCTGCCTGCTCTCGCTGCTGCACCGAGTTTGTGGCACAGCAGCACAGTGGTGAGTGAGCTGGGAGGGGGACGGACTGCTGCTGTGCATGGCTAGGCCAGAGCTGGAGGTTTGTCCAACACGTGCGTCATGCTGGTGCAGCCATTGCAGCTGCAGCAGGAGTGGAAGACAAAGAAGTTTTCTTCGTGAGAGCAACACCAATGATTTGATTCAAATGTATAACTGCTATGAAGATGGTGAGGAACAGATCCACCTGAAAGACATGCTTGATCACATCAGGAATGAGCATGTGATCAAATAGAGCCAGCATGGCTTTCCCAGGGGAAGGCCATGCCTAACCAGTCTGGCGGCCTTCTGTGATGGAGTGGCGGCATTTGTGGACAAAAGGAAGGAAACAGATGTCATTGACCTGGACTTGAGCAAGATCTTTGACATGGCCCTCCACCACATCCTTCTCTCTAAATTGGAGGGACGTGGATTTGACAGGTGGACCACCTGGTGGAGAAGGTATTGGTTGAAAGGCCACAGACAGAGGGTGGTGATTCATGGTTCTGTGTCCAGGTGGAGGCCGATACCAAGTGGTGTCATCCAGGAGTCTGTCTTGGGACCAGTGCTTTTTTACATCGTTATCAGGGACACCAATGATGCAATCGAGTGCACCCTCTGCTGTTTGCTGAGGGTGCGTCTGACACAGCAGAAGGAAGGGATGCCATTCAGAGGGACCTCGCCCGAGAGGTTGGCCTAGGTGAATCTAATGAGGTTCAACACAGCAAAGTGCAAGGTTTTGCACTTGGGCTGGAGGAATCCCAGGCATTCCTACAGACTGGGAGGAGCGGTCCTTAAGAGAAGCCCCGCAGAGAAGGACCTGGGGGTCCTGGTGGATGAAGAAGAGAACGTGAGCCATCAGCGTGCTCTTGCAGCTCAGAGAGCAAATGGTACCCTGGGCTGCATCAGAAGAGGGGATGGCCAGCAGGGACAGGGAGGTGATTGATCTTCATGATCCTTGAGGTCCCCTCCAACCCGGGCCGTTCTATGGTTCTGTGATTACACTCACTGTCCGAAATAATGGCAGCTGTGCAGAAGCTGGATATATGTGGGGACAGCTCTTGTAAGCAGCTGATTTTAAGACCTTGCCCTAGTCGAGAGTCTAAATTGCATGTCAGAAGAAAGCTGGGAAAGTGGTTATTGCTCATTATTTTTCATTTGCTGATTCTTTCTTTAGGGTTCCTTTTCAAAAGGAGATTTTGGTGATGGAAGCAGCTGAAGAAGGAACAAAACCAGCTCTTGCCAGGAGTGCATGAAGTCCCTGTGGAGAGAAGCAAAGAACCTGGGCTTCCTCTGGGATGCTCCCCACCATGTCTCAGGAAGGAGACAGCTGCTGTTCCAATTTCTGCTCTGTGTGTGGAAAGGTACGCCTGGGTTTCTTCTGCTTGTTTTCTCTTTCTTTTTCTCTCTTTTAAGGAGAAGGGGTGGAGCAAGGGGAGACCCACTGGTCATTTGTTACCTCAAGAACAGGATGGATTCTGCATTCACCGTGAAAAACCTGGGCTAGTAGCACGGGCGTGTTTCAGGCTGGACTCTTCTTTTCCTGCTCAGTTTCCTTTTGGCTACAGGGAGACAGCTGTCGAAAGGTGTGTTTTCAAAGCCACTCTAGAAAACCGTGTTTCACTGTTGCAGGTGGTTCAGTGTGCTCTTGCAGTGTAGATGCGTTTGCTGTAGAATCTTAGTGGTTTCTGTTCCTAGGGGAGGACTGGGAGGAGGTAGTGAGAAGAGAATTCAATGCCTTGGGTGTATCTTAGTGAGAAATGTTGGCATGAGGTGCTGAAAGTCTTCAGCTGTAAAAGGACAGTGAGGCTCAGACTCCTTAACCTGCTGGAGCAGGGCGGAAGCAAGGAGTGGGCACTGCCCTCCCAAGTGCAGGCTGCACTTGGTTATGGTCTGCCAGGTCTCTGCTGCCCTGTGTTTCTTCTGAGAAGTTTGTTGGAGCTGCTTGGAGTAGTGAAGGGTGGGGAAGAAGTGCTGTTCAAGAGCTAAGGCTCTGCATGATAATTCTGGATGGATTGAACCACGGTGTCTGAAGACATAGCTTCCATCAGAATGATCCCAGCATTGTGCAAGTGTCTCAGCTGAACCCCCTGAGCAGGTGTCTGAGAGCACCCGCCTCCTCCAGCTGAGCCATAGGCAAGCTAACTGTGCCCAGGAATTACAGCTTATGCAGACTGAATATGCTTCCAAGTGTTTTCCTTAGTGATAAACAATGTCCCAGCACTCTGATATTCCATCTCCGGCACAATCTGGAGCATCTCTGCAAACCATGGGTGCCCCTTCCCACCCCCGTTTCTTCCTTTCTCTCTTTAGAATCAGTGTGGTGCAGTTCCCTGCGTTTGTGAGCAGCAGCCAGCAGGCCGCAAGAGATCCAGTTGCACCTTTAGCAGACAGAGGGATGTGATGGGGACAGACTGTCCTTACCGCCATGCAGAAGTGAGTTTTTCCCGTCCTCTATTAAGAAGTAGGAAAGAATAGAGTTTGAATGTTACTTCTGAGCAGGTGCTGTGCTGTAGGGGATGTCAGGTAACCATTTACTTGGGGGTGCGGGAAGGAGCAGTGCAAAGTGATGTATTAGTTTGTGTTTTGGCTGTTGAAGTGCAGTTCCATTTTGGGGAGCAAAAAGATGGGCTAATGTGGAAAACAGAAGGGAGAAGGCTAGTACCTGGACAGTGGGCTGAGCTTTGGTGACTGCAGCCATTTGCAGGAGAAGTTTTGCTGTTTTGCACAGTGGAGTTCAGAATGGGAGCTGATGATGAATGGGAGCTGCTGGAGAAACAGACTTCCATGGACAAGTTCCAGTGCCTCAATGACTTTCTTGTAGCGAGGCAGCAGTGATGCTGGAGGGCACGTGGTGAGTGCGTGGACAGGGTGGCACAAACGAGTGCGTGTGCTGAGGAGTTGGGCTGCACACAGGTGCAGACAAAGGGATGTTTGTGGTAGGTGTAGGCACGTCCGTGTTCCCAGGGATGGTTTGCACACGTCTGTGAATGCAAAGGAGGGCAGAAGATGCGGTGCGTGCATGAGGGTGTGCAAAGCAGGCAGGGTGGCACACAGGTGTGCGTGTGCACGTGGATAGGGGAAGGCTGGGGTTACAGGTTGACCTGTGCTGAGGTGAGTGGGGGCTCACGGTGTTGCTCAGTGGTAGATTTGTTCACACTGAGTGCTACCAGGAAACTCGCGCACCCTTTTTGTTTCAGCTGTGCCAGTGCTGTGATCCCTTGCTGCTGGGCTGGGGTGTTGGAAGGATGGTGTGCGTGCCGAGCTCCCATCTCTCTTGCAGGAATCAAGTGTAGAGCCAAAGGGATGTTTGGGCCAGGTGGCTGCAAGAAGGCTGGCTGTTTGGGATGGTGGTAGCTGATGGAAAATGGGTATTCCGTTCAGCTTTTAACAGAAGTCAGGGGTCCTACAGCAAGAATGACTAGGATCTCGAATGGCTTCAAACATGCACACTGAGTACATCTGTCCTGCCATGCCATCTCTGCTTCTTTCTGATGAAAGCATTTTTACGACCACGTGTTGGGCCTGTTTGCTTGAAGAAGGAGAAATGTTAGGTACAGTTCTCACCGAGAACTTCTGCGTAATTTGAATCATGAGTGTTAGCACAGTTCTCCTACTACTAATGGCTTTCACTAAACCACGTCCCTCAACACAACATTCAGTCGTTCCTTGAACACCCCCAGCGTCGGTGACTCCACCAGCTCCCTGGGCAGTCCATTCCAGTGCTTGGCCACCCTTTCTGAGAAGTAATATTTCCTAATGTCCAGCCTGAATCTCCTCTGCTGCAGCTTGAAACCATTCCCTCTAGTTCTGTCAATAATGACACAAGAGGACAGGCCGTCCCCCAGCTCACTACAACCTCCCTTCAGGAAGTTATATTGAGCAAGAAGGTCTCCCCTGAGCCATCTCTTCTCCAGGCTGAGCATTCCCAGCTCCTGCAGCCTCTCCTCATATGGCCCCATTGTGCTCCAGAGCCCTCACCAGCTTTGTTGCCCTTCTTTGAACACGTTCCAAAGCCTCAGTGTCTTTCTTGCACTGAGGGGTCCAAAACTGGAAACAGAACTTGAGTTGCAGCATCACCAGTGCCGAGTACAGGGGGACAGTCACCTCTCCGCTCCTGCTGGCAGTGCTGTTTCTGGCGCAAAATGAATGTAAGTGTCACATGTGTAACATCCTTTTTGATGGAGTTCTCTGACGGGAGTCCAATGGATTTGAGACCTGACTTGAAGCCTGTGGGCATCACCCAGGAGTTGGAGTGCCAGGATTAGGCCAGGGAACAGGAACCTCTTTGGTGGTTATTAACTCCCACCTTTTTTGGTCAGGAATCTATGTATGTATTTTTGTTGTTTTTTTTTTCATGCAAAGAAGAGACCAGTGAAGCTGTGAGGTGTCTAGAGCACAAGTCTTATGGGGAGCTTCTTATGGAACTGGGATGATTTAGTCTGGAAGAGAGGAGGCTCAGGGAGGACCTTATCATTCTGTACGATTACCTGAAGAGAGGTTATGTGGAGGTGAGGGTTGTCCTGCTCTTCTCCCATGTAAGTAGTGACAGGAGTGGAAGGAACAACCTCAGGTTGTATGAGGGGAGATTCAGCTTGGATGTTAAGAAAACCATCTCCAAATGGGTGCTCAGACGCTGGAGGCATCTGCTGGCTGAGCGCTTTGTTGGGTGAGCATCACACTGCTGGAAAGCACGCAGCTGTTGTCTCTGCGAACAGCCCCATCCGTGGGGACTGGTGGCTTTTTCATGTTACCCTTGTGTTTCAAGTCCTACATCCAGTTACTCGTGCTGTTTGAAAGCACCATCTTAGAGGCAGCCTTGATTTCTGCAGCTGCGAGCTTTGTGCCACGGGAGCTCCCCTGCTTCTCCCTGGGATGGGCGACCGAATGGAAGGCCCAGCAGAAGTCTGGGTAGGTGATATCACTTGCTGTTCCTTTCCCCACCCGTGCCAGGAGAAGCAGGGAATGGGACTGGGGGACATCCCAGCGGTGGGATCCTGCCTCAGCAGAACTGAATGGCTGTTCTGATCCATGTATTTTAACCTGAGTGGATCTGACACTAACAAGAGAGGCGAGGGGCCTGTGGGAAAAAAAATGTATGTGCCACAATGTGTGCTATAATGTAAACCATGAGGTGGGTCAGAGTGGAGCACAGGCTTGGGTGCATCTGATTCAGGAGCAGGGACACGCAATGCTCATCTTGGGTGTCTGGCTGACAACAAGAGCAGAGAGGTAAGTTTCACAGGGTAGCGTGCCCATTTTATTTTCTTTTTCATTCATGATGCATAGAGGCGTTACCCAGACAAAGTGAGCATTTGTCAGCTGGACTTGCTAGAAATGACCTAGGCAGTGAAATGGGTTTGAAGCATCCCAAAGAGCCCTGCAAAAGAATGCTGAGAGTTAACCTGGCACCCTCCTTTGGAAACCTCCGGTGTCTGTCAGCTCTTCAGCTGTGCCCAAACACCTCCCATTGCGCTGCCACACCAGGACGTAATTCCAACCCCACCCTGAGTTCTGGAATGTTGTGGTGCCGTGTTGGAATCACATGTGACCAGGGGGTCTTGCCTCCCCCCCTTGTGGGGGGTCATGGTGGACCAGGCTGGTGGCTGTTGGTGATGTCATAAGCGGCTGGCATGTGGAGAGGAGTGGTGTGTTCTATGTTCCTTTGTGGGCGTGTAGGAGTTCGGAGTGGTTGTTTGGCTTGTTGTTCTTGTGCCTTTAGTGCCTTTGTTTGAGTACCATCGTGCGCAGCATCCTGTAGGTAAGCTGAGCCGGCGTGGGATGGACGGGTGGGCAGTGAGGTGTTGAGAAGTGCTGGCTGTCGGAGCTCCCAGCACCGTATTGCTTACTCTTGCGCATCAGACGTCATTTTCCCCCGGTAGACACGTCCCAAAGGGGGTATTCATAAAAGTACCACCCGTCCCATGCTTCTTCAGCCGTCTTCTTTGCTCAGTTGTGGAAGCAGAGTAAAGCTGCTGGGCGGACAGGCATCACATAGCCTGAGACTCAGCATGTCTTGCAGCAAGTGGATGGGACAGTTGTGCTGTGTGCTTTATTCCATGGCTGTCTTATTCCTGCTCACTGACCTGCTCTTTCTCTCTCCTCTGCCCACCCTCTGCCCACTGCCTTGGTGCAGCTTTTGCTCTCATAAGATCTGAGCAGAGTGACCAGGAACTGCTGCAGATAGCCTGAGGTGATCTCGTTGCCAGGTACGTGCCATCTTTTGTCCCACCACGTCGTTTTGCATGCCGTGGGTTTCTTCACTGCCCTCCAGCTCAGCCCTCAGAAGAGTGCTGTCTAATGCCCTGCTGTCGCACTGTCAGAGCGCTCTGGGCGAATGCATCTGCTGCTCTGTGCCAGAGTCCCCATCTGCTGGCAGAGGGATAGCAACTTGGTACAGCACTGCCTCAGAGGCTGTCACGTTTGAATTTACTGAAGCAAGGGGTAGTTTCTCGAACACTTGCCTATGCCGCAGGGTATGCAAGGGTAGCTCTGAAGAAGTCCCTCCATACTGTGCTGGGTGAATAGAGAAAACAGAAGTGTGTTTCTGCTCTGTTCCAGCTTGTCACACCTGCTGGGATGGGCAACGCATGCAGCGAGATCAGATGTGAGCCCGAGGTAGCGGGCACGGAGGTACAGTATGAAGCTCTGACTTGTCTTTGTTCCCTGTGTTGAGCTAGCAGAGGGAGCTGCAGATGTACTCTCCTACAGGAAAGAGTGGGCCAAAGGGGGCCAGGCCACCTGTCCACGCCAGTGCCATTGCTGATGAGTCTGTGTAGAGAGAGATGCATCTTTGCATGGCCTGGCGATCCTGCTGCATGCCAGGAAGAGAAACAACTGTGATGAGAAGTGCAGCTCCTTCTGAAGTGCTCCTGAGCAGGAGGGAGCGCATTTCCTGCAGCTTTCTCTGCAGATGTGCTCCTCACCTTGAAATCCTCCTGGTTTGTCCTCAGCTCCTGACCACGGCCTGTGCTCTGTTTTGCAGGCTGATAACATGTGGAAGCCGCAGCTGGTGCGTGCGGAGTCATCTTTCAACGTGCCAGCGATTGCGGCAGCCCATGTTATTAAGCGTTACGTCGCCCAGGGGCCGGATGAAGTCTCCCTGGAGGTAAGCAGTTACAGGCGTTCCTTGTTGTCATGCACGGGAGAGTAGTCTAGGGTGTGAACGGCTCAGGAATATTCACAGACACCTTCAGAATGTCTCGTGAGGTGAAGCTTCGAAGGTTCGGTTCCAGCTTAGACTTGCGCTGGGTCAGGAGGAGTTCAGCCATCTCTCCAGTATGGTTGGATTGGGCATTTGAACCTTGTAATCAAGCAGATCCTGCCCAGTATGGGAGCCTGGTCTCTGAGCAACAGCAGACGGGTGTGTGAAGTGTGCAGATGTGTTCAGGAAGCCCTGCTAACCGATGCCCGTGGTTAAAGTGGAGCTCTTCCATAGCCTTTGGCAGAGAGCCTGCTGATTTTGAGACCTGTTTCCTACTGCACAGCTGTACTGTGTATGTTGTGTGACCCTTGTACCTCCAAGTTCAGTTTTAGAAGGGAAAATGCCTTGGGGCTGCATTGGTGCAATTGCTGTCTAGCTTTAGGATATTCTGTGGCGCAGAAGAAGGCAGTTATTTGAGCTGTGTTTTCCTGCCAGCTGTGCTGAAGCTGGGATTGACGTTTCAATCTCTTGCAGGTGGGAGACTTGGTGTGCATTATTGATATGCCACCAAAGGAGCTGAGCCCCCGGTGGAGAGGCAAGCGTGGCTTTCAGGTAGGCACATGCTTTCGACTAGAGAGCCCAACTTCAGTAGAGTCAGGAATATCAGCTTGGAGCTGCTCTGCCTGCACAGGATGGCTTCCGGATGCAAACGGTTGCCCTGTGTCGCTGTCAGGGGACATTCCCTTGGGCTCTGGGCTCAGGCTAATGCCCTCCTCTCTTTTTGTTCTTGTTACAGGTTGGGTTTTTCCCTGGTGAGTGCGTGGAGCTCATCAGTGGAAAAGTTCCCGAGTCCCTCATCAATTCATTGCCAAAGCCAGGTACACATGTTACATTTGACAATGCGGGTTAGTAAAATGGGGTCAGAGCGTGGCTTTCAGGGGGTTCGTTAATGCTAGCGTTGAGCAAGATTAGCAACAGGACTGCATTAAGGTCCATGGGAACACGCAGAGATCTGTCCCAATCCCACTGTGTTTATTGTTGGGCTTGGGGAAGTCACAGAATCCTCCTGGAATGGCTTGGGATTGGCAGGGGCCTAAAGGATCATCCTCAGGCTCCATGGCCTCTGCCTCAGTCTGGGTCGGCAGCCGACGCATTTAGCAGGAGTCGAGAGCAGGCTGTCCGGGGCCCCTTCTGACCTGGCCTTGGGCACGTGCAGGGACGGGGAAAATCCGTTCTTGCGTGTCCTTGTTGGGAATGTTCTTCCCGATGTTCCGTGCTCGGTCGAAGGCGTTACGCTCAGCCTCGTCCAACCGAGCCAAGCCTGAAATGAACTGGTTTCTTTGTTTTGTTTCTTTGCAGTGCCGAGGAAACGGGGCAAGCTCAGCACCTTCCTTCGTTCGGTGGTGAAGGCTCGCCCCAGGAGATCGGAGCAGCCGGAGCCAGCGAAGGAAGGGGTGTTTGGGTGTGACCTGGGGGAGCACCTTCTCCGCTCTGGCCGTGATGGTAAGGAACAGCCCATTGCTGAGATCTCCCTCCGCTGGGCATCTAAAGATAAAAGGGAGATCATATCCAACAATTGTTTCAGTCTGAAAACATAGGAAGCCTTCTGGCCAAACAGAGCATCCTGCATCCTTTTCCTAGCTCTTCTGGACTTGAGATTGCATTCCTCCATTCCCCAGGGAGCTGTGATGGGACTTGCAGTGTCTGTGGTTTTGCCAGAATTACTTTCTCCAGGCTGTTGATTGGTGGTGGCATTTCTGGAAAGCCAAGAACACGTCTCTGTGCAGTTTCCTCACAGCTGTCTCTGCCAGCTTTCTCCTCTAAGGAGGAAGCAAGCGGTGGCCCGGCTGGGCTTACTGGGTGGGATGTGAGAAGAGCAGGGCCTGAAGCAGGACTTGAGTAAGAAGCTGAGCTAACCGCTGGCTCTTGTTCTGTAGTCCCCCAGGTCCTGCAGAGCTGCGCCGAGTTCATTGAGCAGCATGGCGTGGTGCAGGGGATCTACCGCCTGTCCGGCATGGCGTCCAGGATCCAGCGCCTACGGTAAGAGTGCTGCGACTGACACAGCTGTCAGCAGGGGCACGTGCCATGCTGCGGGCGTTCAGAGGAACCCCTTCCTTTTCCTGACTGTATTCTGTGTGGCTTTGGACTTGCTTTCCTCTTTCTCAAAGCCCTCTGCCCAATCCTGTGTCCTTCTCTGCAGCCATGAGTTTGAGTTGGAGCAGGTTCCCGAGCTCAGCGTCCGAGACATTCACAGCGTGAGCTCCCTCTGCAAGATGTACTTCAGGGAGCTCCCGAACCCTCTGCTGACCGAGCAGCTGTATGCCAAGTTCTCGGTAAGCTCAGGGCAATGTCTTGGAAATGACACTCACCTCTCCCCTGGGCGTCCTGGCTGATGGTTGCAGCAGTGCCCCAGCTCCGAGGTCTTATTTCTGTTAGCCCCATGAGGCATGTCTTTGCCACATCCTGCCTCAGGCTGATGCCACTTTTGGTGGTGCCAGGAGGTGCTTATTTAAGCTATTCACGACGCTTGGAAGAATTCCCTTTCCTTTGCTATTCCCGCCTGGTGTCTGAATCCCTTCCTGCCTTTTTCCAGGACGCTGTTTGCGCTGCGACGGAGGAGGAGCGGCTGCTCAGCATGCAGGATGCCATCCAGCAGCTGCCCGCTCCTCACTACAGGTCAGTGCTGCGCTCGGTCTGCTGAGTTCAGCCCTGCTGCCTTTCAGAGGGCCATGATGCGATTCCAGGTGTTGCCTCACGCTGGCAGCATCATGCCTGTGCACGCTGAAGCGGCTGAAGGCTGCGTCGGGTCGGTTGATTGGGTCAGTTCCTTGGTACGGGGGCACGGTTGGTGCAGCCGATGGCTGCGGCTGTGCTGTGCTGGGGCTTGGTGCTGCAGTGTGGTGGCATTGGGAATGTTTTACCTACTTCATATTCAGGGACGGTAGCAATGACAACAACCGGCATGAAGTGAGGTTTGTTTTGTGCGCTGCAGCACGGCTTGCTTTTTGGTGCTGAACATCTGCCCCTCTTGTTTTCCAGGACGCTGGAATACCTTATGAGACACTTGGCGTCTCTGGCCGGGAACTGCTCCATCACCAACATGCATGCTCAGAACTTGGCGATAGTGTGGGCTCCAAACCTCTTAAGGTAAACTTCCGTTTCAACACGATGCTTACTTCTGCTCTGGCCCAACCCCAGGGGCACAATTTCCAGGTGACAGTTTCTACTCACTTGTTTAGCTGGGACTGCTGTGTCCCTGATCATCCAGGAGAATTTTGTCAGTGGCATCGCTGATTGCCCACTGCGGAAGTCTCCAGAGCCCAACTTGTCAGGTTTTGGCTACAGAAATTCAGACTGGGGGAAATGATCCTGGGGAAATGACTTGTAAGATCTGCCTTTTCTTCAGATCCCAGCAGAGCCAGTCCGCCTGCGCCAGCGGAGAAGCTGCGTGCAAGGAGCTGCAGATGCAGTCAGATGTTGTGGAGTTCCTCATCAGCCACACAGACGTCCTCTTCCCCTCCAAATCCACGCCAGCCGTGGGAGAGAGGGCAGGTGAGCGTCTTCCTCCATTAGCTTGATCTTGATCTGACACCTTGATCCAAGCCAGGCCTTCTCCAAGACCTTTGAAAATGCTTTTTCTGTCGAGGAGACAGCAGGCTTCTGGGTTTAGATTAGAATATGGTGCCCCGTTCCTGGGTCCTGAGAGTGTCCAAACCCAAAGCTTCCATGGAGAAAACCGTCACTGCCGTTCAGATGTTTTGCAAGCAGGTGAAGCTTGATTGAAGTGTGGCAGCAAAGCTTTCCGAGGTCCCTGCCCCCTAGTTTTTCTAGGTTTTTTGTTTGCCTGTTTCGATACAGTGAGCTGCTCTTAATTGTGGCTGTGTCCTTTGCCACGAGCATACCTCTGAGCACACGGTTCTTTTGAGCTCCTCTTCTTCCAGTGGCTCTGATAAGCAAGTCTGAGAGAAATGCAGAACTGGGATGGCTGTGCGGCTGCCTTCTGATCCTCCCTCTTACCTGTGGTTTCCCCTTGCAGGGCACAGCTCTCTGGACGGGCCCAAGTCTGTGTGGGTGTCTCCTCCATCCACAAAGCTGCTCACGCTGCAGGAGGCACAGGCTGAGAGGAGAGGCCAGAGCAGCTCTCCTGCTGCGACACAGAGCAGCAACACCGAGGTGGAGGAAGGCCCCACAGCTGTAATGAGGAACTTCCACACGGTCATTGATTCTCCATCGGAAAGGTAAAGAGGACTTCCCTTTCCAGCCGCTATCATCATTGGTCGGGTGGGTTTGCCAGGAACGGGCAACTGTCGGCAAGGGCTCGGAGCAGCTCTTCCCTCACCCTGCACCACGACTGACAGCACGCTCTGCTTTCTCTCTCCAGACCAAGTTCTCACAGCAAGAGGACGGAGTCACCAGCTGGCAGTTGGCGTTCCTGTTTCTGTCTGGGCAAACCATCCCCTGCAGCCAAACGCCAACTGCAGCTCAGTGCCAGGGATCCCTCAGAAGCACAAGTCGTGGTCCTGGCAGGTAAGGGTGCAAATCCAGCTTTCAAAGCACTGCTTGTCAGCAGCACAGGTAGGATTCATGCTTTCAGTGGGCTTGTACCTCCTTCTGGCGCTCGAGCCTGTGCCTGACATCTTTGGTTCACCCCTGTCTTTCCCAAATGAGTCTCTTGTCAACACAAGAGCTGGACCTGCACGAGGATCACTGTCAAGACAGTGACACTGTTGCTAGAAGCCTATTTGCTTCTGCCCACCACCACTACGTAGCCAGATGTCAAGAACCTCTTTCATGATTCATCTTGTGAACGTTTGACACTAACCGCTGTCCATCTACTCCTTCCTAGGTGACCCGAGCCCTCGTGTGTCCCGAAGACGCAGGGCATGCTACGACAGCGCATCCTGTGCTTCCATCAATGAAGAGCTGTTAGGAAGCACAGGGTGCTGCATTTCAGTGGAGAGCCTTCCATATGGCACCATCAATGCAGACAAGAACATCATCGTCGTTGAAGCCCTCGTTCATCCCATCCCTCCGGAAGCTGCTGACCTGAGCCTGCCAGACACCACAGGCACCAGCGTGGATTGGGACCCAGTGCAGGGGTCCCAGGACAGCCCAGCCCAAGCACAGCCCGAGTGCCCCGACAGCAGCACCACCATGCAGGCTCAGGTCAGCAACACCGAGGAGAAGCCGAGCCTCTTGGAGGGGGGTGTAGAATCAGGCCACCAGTGCCAGGCTCCAAGCAACAGCACGAGCTCTGAGTTACTCTCTCCTTAACAACAGAGGATTGGTCCCATCTTAAAGCCTGGACCTCTCACGCCCTCCTTTGTCCCATTGAATAAAGGCACGCTCGTGCTCAATCAACACTTTGGCTGCATTCCGATTCTTCATTCACAGGGACTGGGATGAATGCAAGAAACAGCAAGGCAGCTCAGCTTGCAGTGCTCTGGCTGTGGGGTGCGTGCAGCCGAGCTCTGGGTGTGTTCCCATTTTGCCTGACTTTGGGATGCCTGCAGCGAGAGCTCTGCTACCATTTTTTATCCTAGCATCCTGGAACTGCTCATGAAAACTCCAAGCCTCCTGGCTGCGGCTTTGTGATGCTTTTCAGTGCTTTTTCTTTATTGCTTTTTGGATGCTCTAACACCTCTGTCCTCTCGTCGTTTCCATTCCCGGCTCCCACCTCTGAGCCAGCCCTGCAGATCATCTCCAGCCCTGCCATCATGGCGCTGCGGCAGGAGGAGCTCACCCTGACCAACATCAGGCAGTGCTGCCTGCCTCTCTCACTCTCTAGACCAAGTGTAACTACGCTGTTGTGGAGACAAATGCTTTCTGTCACATCCTCCATCCCCGCAGCCATTTACTGGTAGGCGGCTCTTGCAGAAGAAGATTCAAGCAGCAGGACCTTTTGCCCAACTACAGCACACGAATGCTACAAAAGCAGAAACAACCCGCAAGCTCTGAGTCTGTGAGTCTGCACAGGCACGCACCGACTGCGTTTGATGGTACCCCCCATCCTTGATTTCCTTCCCTGCTTCTTGTCTGATGGCACTGCTGAGCCAGGAACAAGCTGCCCGGCGTGGCAGAGCGTGGTGCAGAGCTGTGCTGGGACCTCCTCCCCTTCCTCTGCTGCAGCTTGGCGTGCAACCTCACCCACTTCTCTGACAGACCTGCTGATCCCATCGGGAAGCTCTGGCACGGGATGTGCCTCCAACCCAAAGCTCCTTCCCACCTCCCAAGGGAAAGCAAAGCAACCCGAGCATCGCCAACAAACCTGCCCAGCAGACAGCAGGGAATGCAAACAGCTTCTGGCTGCTCCCCTGCACTCCCATCCTAAGTAAGAGACCCCACGAGGACTGGCTGGGAAATCAGTGCATGACACACGTGAGTGTGCACAGGATTGTGCAAAGCAGTGGGGTTCCACCAGTGTGTGTGTATTTGTGCACAGATGCTGTTGCACACGTTTGTGTTCATGAGTGTACAAACCAGTGGGGTTGCTCAGGTCTGTGCATGTCAGTGGGTATGTGAGCAAGGACAAGCACGCACATATATGTGCGTGCACAGGGGTGTGTAAAGGTTGGAGCTGTGCAAAGACATTGTGGTACCGGTGTGTGTGTGCACTTTGGGAGTGAAAGGAAGGGGTTGCGCGTGTGTCTGTGTGTGTGCGCACAGGGCTGCACTAAGGGATGTGGTTGCGTGAGTGTGTGTGAGCACATGGATAGTGCGTGGATGCGGTGGCACCAATGTGTGCTTGCACAGGGGTGTGCTGAGGAGTTGGGTTGCACACAGGTGCACACACAGGGATGTTTGTGGTAGCTGTAGGCAGCTCTGAGCAAGTTTTTCTGAGCAAGTTCCCATCTCTTTTCCATTCCTTTGCCCCTCAGAACGGTTTTCCAGTGGCTCTCGTCCAAGAATTCTTGGAACAGCCTGCGGCTGGCTCTCCTGAAGCTCAGGGTCCTGACTTTGCTTTTGGCCAGGCCCGCATTCCTCGAGATGAGGAACTCTAGGAGGGCATGGTCACTACAGGCCTGACCACCTCCAGACTTAAGCCCTGCTGTGCACCGTGTCCAGTAATGCTTCCCTTCTGCTTGGTGTGCTTAATGCTTGGGCCACACAGTTCATCTCTGTGCACTCCAGCAGTCTCTCAGACAGCTTGCAGCCAGCCATGCTGATTTCCCAGCCTGACTGGAATCCCCCATCAAGTTAAGAGTCAGTGAGCGCGGTGCTTCTGGTAGCTGCAGTAAGCAGGGCCCATCAACAGGCTCCCTTCACCGGGCGGCCTGGAGCAGACCCTCACCTCCAGAAGCCCACGATTGGTTCAGTCATTAATTTGACCTGCAAGTTCTCCATGTGATCATGGCTGTTCTTAGTCCTTAGCAGTCAGCTTCTTCATATAGAGGGCAAATCCCTTGCCCTCCTGAATTCCACAGTAACAATCACGTCTGCTTTGTGTCAGGCTTTTGTTTTCTTTTTTTTAGTTATTACTATTCTTTTCCCATTTACTAGGTAGGAAAGCTACTTTCTGAGCCAGGAGAAGAAGAAGTGCAACAGGCAACAATCTTCCTTGCACTACGCAGTTTGCATGAGTAGCCAAGTGCTCCTGAGGTCATGTGTGCTGCAGAGCTGACCTTGGTGGCAGGGGCCGTGTCTTCATTTTCTACCTGCCCCGTGGGAACATAAGAAGACTATTCAGAGCAGGAGCTGCAGAGCAGGATGAACGGCATGAGAAGGTAAGGCTGGGAACCAAGGAGGCAGCTTTTGTGTCGGGCAGCAGTGATGCAGGGGGCTCCACAGCAGGAAGCTGGCTCATCCAAACGCTTGCTGAGTGTTTGGAAGCCCAAACCCTTATGGTCTCTAAGCTGAAGGCAGCCCAGAGGCAGCATGTCCTTGATCTGATCGTGGTGTGCCTGAGTGAGGGAGTGATCCAAGCTGGATGCAGAAGAGTCATCTTAATTTCTCTGATATTTGACGTCAGATGACACCTCTTGGGTGTTGGTTTCTTAAAATTTGGATCTAGGAGGCGGCCTCTCCCTTTGCTTAAGGTTGCAGTCATTGCTGGTGTGGGATCATTTGTCCCACAGCTGGTGAGCAAAGCTGTTGCTCTCCTGAGCGTGCTGCACGTGGAGACAGAGCTTTGGACCCCCTTGCTAAAGACCACCCTGTGAGAGCCTGTCAGAAGCACTGCTGCGGTGTGCACGTGAGCTGGGCGCAGCTTAGGCTGAGCAGAACTAAGAGGTGAGCTGGGTTTGGTGCTGGGTGGTTGCTGGGAGGTGTCTCAGCAGAAAAGCCAGGCTGGGGTGTGCACGCTGTGTCAGTCCTCATCCCAGCTGGCAGTGAGAGTTGGAGGAGGGTGATGGGTGCTGCCTGCTCTCGCTGCTGCACCGAGTTTGTGGCACAGCAGCACAGTGGTGAGTGAGCTGGGAGGGGGACGGACTGCTGCTGTGCATGGCTAGGCCAGAGCTGGAGGTTTGTCCAACACGTGCGTCATGCTGGTGCAGCCATTGCAGCTGCAGCAGGAGTGGAAGACAAAGAAGTTTTCTTCGTGAGAGCAACACCAATGATTTGATTCAAATGTATAACTGCTATGAAGATGGTGAGGAACAGATCCACCTGAAAGACATGCTTGATCACATCAGGAATGAGCATGTGATCAAATAGAGCCAGCATGGCTTTCCCAGGGGAAGGCCATGCCTAACCAGTCTGGCGGCCTTCTGTGATGGAGTGGCGGCATTTGTGGACAAAAGGAAGGAAACAGATGTCATTGACCTGGACTTGAGCAAGATCTTTGACATGGCCCTCCACCACATCCTTCTCTCTAAATTGGAGGGACGTGGATTTGACAGGTGGACCACCTGGTGGAGAAGGTATTGGTTGAAAGGCCACAGACAGAGGGTGGTGATTCATGGTTCTGTGTCCAGGTGGAGGCCGATACCAAGTGGTGTCATCCAGGAGTCTGTCTTGGGACCAGTGCTTTTTTACATCGTTATCAGGGACACCAATGATGCAATCGAGTGCACCCTCTGCTGTTTGCTGAGGGTGCGTCTGACACAGCAGAAGGAAGGGATGCCATTCAGAGGGACCTCGCCCGAGAGGTTGGCCTAGGTGAATCTAATGAGGTTCAACACAGCAAAGTGCAAGGTTTTGCACTTGGGCTGGAGGAATCCCAGGCATTCCTACAGACTGGGAGGAGCGGTCCTTAAGAGAAGCCCCGCAGAGAAGGACCTGGGGGTCCTGGTGGATGAAGAAGAGAACGTGAGCCATCAGCGTGCTCTTGCAGCTCAGAGAGCAAATGGTACCCTGGGCTGCATCAGAAGAGGGGATGGCCAGCAGGGACAGGGAGGTGATTGATCTTCATGATCCTTGAGGTCCCCTCCAACCCGGGCCGTTCTATGGTTCTGTGATTACACTCACTGTCCGAAATAATGGCAGCTGTGCAGAAGCTGGATATATGTGGGGACAGCTCTTGTAAGCAGCTGATTTTAAGACCTTGCCCTAGTCGAGAGTCTAAATTGCGTGTCAGAAGAAAGCTGGGAAAGTGGTTATTGCTCATTATTTTTCATTTGCTGATTCTTTCTTTAGGGTTCCTTTTCAAAAGGAGATTTTGGTGATGGAAGCAGCTGAAGAAGGAACAAAACCAGCTCTTGCCAGGAGTGCTTGAAGTCCCTGTGGAGAGAAGCAAAGAACCTGGGCTTCCTCTGGGATGCTCCCCACCATGTCTCAGGAAGGAGACAGCTGCTGTTCCAATTTCTGCTCTGTGTGTGGAAAGGTACGCCTGGGTTTCTTCTGCTTGTTTTCTCTTTCTTGTTCTCTCTTTTAAGGAGAAGGGGTGGAGCAAGGGGAGACCCACTGGTCATTTGTTACCTCAAGAACAGGATGGATTCTGCATTCACCGTGAAAAACCTGGGCTAGTAGCACGGGCGTGTTTCAGGCTGGACTCTTCTTTTCCTGCTCAGTTTCCTTTTGGCTACAGGGAGACAGCTGTCGAAAGGTGTGTTTTCAAAGCCACTCTAGAAAACCGTGTTTCACTGTTGCAGGTGGTTCAGTGTGCTCTTGCAGTGTAGATGCGTTTGCTGTAGAATCTTAGTGGTTTCTGTTCCTAGGGGAGGACTGGGAGGAGGTAGTGAGAAGAGAATTCAATGCCTTGGGTGTATCTTAGTGAGAAATGTTGGCATGAGGTGCTGAAAGTCTTCAGCTGTAAAAGGACAGTGAGGCTCAGACTCCTTAACCTGCTGGAGCAGGGCGGAAGCAAGGAGTGGGCACTGCCCTCCCAAGTGCAGGCTGCACTTGGTTATGGTCTGCCAGGTCTCTGCTGCCCTGTGTTTCTTCTGAGAAGTTTGTTGGAGCTGCTTGGAGTAGTGAAGGGTGGGGAAGAAGTGCTGTTCAAGAGCTAAGGCTCTGCATGATAATTCTGGATGGATTGAACCACGGTGTCTGAAGACATAGCTTCCATCAGAATGATCCCAGCATTGTGCAAGTGTCTCAGCTGAACCCCCTGAGCAGGTGTCTGAGAGCACCCGCCTCCTCCAGCTGAGCCATAGGCAAGCTAACTGTGCCCAGGAATTACAGCTTATGCAGACTGAATATGCTTCCAAGTGTTTTCCTTAGTGATAAACAATGTCCCAGCACTCTGATATTCCATCTCCGGCACAATCTGGAGCATCTCTGCAAACCATGGGTGCCCCTTCCCACCACCGTTTCTTCCTTTCTCTCTTTAGAATCAGTGTGGTGCAGTTCCCTGCGTTTGTGAGCAGCAGCCAGCAGGCCGCAAGAGATCCAGTTGCACCTTTAGCAGACAGAGGGATGTGATGGGGACAGACTGTCCTTACCGCCATGCAGAAGTGAGTTTTTCCCGTCCTCTATTAAGAAGTAGGAAAGAATAGAGTTTGAATGTTACTTCTGAGCAGGTGCTGTGCTGTAGGGGATGTCAGGTAACCATTTACTTGGGGGTGCGGGAAGGAGCAGTGCAAAGTGATGTATTAGTTTGTGTTTTGGCTGTTGAAGTGCAGTTCCATTTTGGGGAGCAAAAAGATGGGCTAATGTGGAAAACAGAAGGGAGAAGGCTAGTACCTGGACAGTGGGCTGAGCTTTGGTGACTGCAGCCATTTGCAGGAGAAGTTTTGCTGTTTTGCACAGTGGAGTTCAGAATGGGAGCTGATGATGAATGGGAGCTGCTGGAGAGACAGACTTCCATGGACAAGTTCCAGTGCCTCAATGACTTTCTTGTAGCGAGGCAGCAGTGATGCTGGAGGGCACGTGGTGAGTGCGTGGACAGGGTGGCACAAACGAGTGCGTGTGCTGAGGAGTTGGGTTGCACACAGGTGCAGACAAAGGGATGTTTGTGGTAGGTGTAGGCACGTCCGTGTTCCCAGGGATGGTTTGCACACGTCTGTGAATGCAAAGGAGGGCAGAAGATGCGGTGCGTGCATGAGGGTGTGCAAAGCAGGCAGGGTGGCACACAGGTGTGCGTGTGCACGTGGACAGGGGAAGGCTGGGGTTACAGGTTGACCTGTGCTGAGGTGAGTGGGGGCTCACGGTGTTGCTCAGTGGTAGATTTGTTCACACTGAGTGCTACCAGGAAACTCGCGCACCCTTTTTGTTTCAGCTGTGCCAGTGCTGTGATCCCTTGCTGCTGGGCTGGGGTGTTGGAGGGATGGTGTGCGTGCCGAGCTCCCATCTCTCTTGCAGGAATCAGGCGCAGAGCAAAAGGGATGTTTGGGCCTGGTGACCGCAGGAAGGCTGGCTGTTTTGGATGGTGGCAGCTGATGGAAACAGGTGTTGTTGTGACCATTCAGCATTTAACAGAAGTCAGGGGTTTTGCAGGAAGAATGACTTGGTTCTCGAATGGCTTCAAACGTGCACACCGAGTACGTCTGTCGTGCCGTGCCATCTCTGTTTCTTTTGGATGCAAGCATTTCTACTACCATGTGTTGGGCCTGTTTGCTTGTAGAAGGAGGAATGTTAGGTACAGTTCTCACCTGGAACGTCAGTGTAATTTGAATCATGAGTGTTAGCGTAGTGAAGTGAAGGAGGGCCCCGGAAGCAAATTGGGTGCTGTGGAAGCACTGCGCGATGAGAAGGTGGGAGGTAACACCTGCTGGCAGATGTGGAAACCACTTTGGGATTGAGGTGTGGAGGAAAGGAAGGGCGATGACGGAGCTGATGGCAAAGAGCTTCCTGGGGAGGCTAGGTGCTTGCTTGGGGATGGATCTGATCAACTCCTTGTGTGCAGGTGTCCAGACAGGGTGTGTGGAGCAATTTTCATCCCAGGGTCTGTCTGGTAGGACAGGGGCTTGGGCCAGGCCAGGGCAGTGTGCTTTGCTCTTGTTCTTAGTTCTTGTTTTTGCTCTGGAGGGCAGGTGGCAATCCTCAGGAGCCAAGGCCTGTGGTTGCGGTTTGCAGAGAAAGAGGTCCTGCAGGCCTTGTGTGACACCCATGGAGCTGCAGCGAGGCTGCATCGGTGTAAAACACGAGAAATCCACAAGAGATCTGAAGGTGGGTTGGGGGACTCGAGTTATGCCGGAGGGGATGTGCGTGCTCCTTTACGTGTGCGTTGTCCGCCTACTGTATGGCGGGTGGGCTTGGAAAGCTGGTACCGTGTTTGTGTTGTTGGGAGAAGTGGATATCAACTCTTCTCTCTATTGAAAGATTTAAGAAAAGAGCCTCTGCTTGCTTCTTAGCGTATGAATCATGGAGTCGTAGAATCACCAGGGTTGGGAAAGACCTAAAAGATCATCCAGTCCAACCATTCTCCAATGACCAGTAGCTCCCACTAAAGCACGTCCCTCAACACAACATCCAGTCGTTCCTTGAACGCCCCCAGGGTCGTTGACTCCACCACCTCCCTGGGCAGTCCATTCCAGTGCCTGGCCACCCTTTCTGAGAAGTCATGTTTCCAAATGTCCAGCCTGAATCTCCCCTGCCGCAGCTTGACACCATTCCCTCTGGTCCTATCAATAACAACACGAGAGAAGAGGCCGTCCCCCAGCTCACTACAACCTCCCTTCAGGAAGTTATATGGAGCAAGAAGGTCTCCCCTGAGCCATCTCTTCTCCAGGCTGAGCATTCCCAGCTCCTGCAGCCTCTCCTCATATGGCCCCATTGTGCTCCAGAGCCCTCACCAGCTTTGTTGCCCTTCTTTGAACACGTTCCAAAGCCTCAGTGTCTTTCTTGCACTGAGGGGTCCAAAACTGGAAACAGAACTTGAGTTGCAGCATCACCAGTGCCGAGTACAGGGGGACAGTCACCTCTCCGCTCCTGCTGGCAGCGCTGCTTCTGGTGCAAAACGTATGTAAGTGTCACATGTGTGGCATCCTTTTTGATAGAGTTCTGTGACGGGAGTCCAATGGATTTGAGACCTGACTTGAAGCCTGTGGGCATCATCCCAGAGTTGGGTGAGGATGAGGCGTAGGAACAGGAACCTCTTTGGTCGTTATTAACTCCCACCTTTTTTGGTCAGGAATCTATGTGTGTGTTTTTTTTTTTTTACATAAAGAACAGACTCATTGTGCAGCTTGTGAATGAATTCCTTCACGCCTGCTGATTGGTGCTGTTCTCTAGATGGAGCTGCAATGGAAATGGACACTTGTGGTCCCCTGTCTGGCCCCCTCCCACGTGCTCAGATCAGCCAAGTTGTCAAGGCCTGGCTCTTGGTTGGTGAGTTGTGCCGAGGTCAGAGAGTTGGATTTTCTGGCCTTTGAGACACGTCTTCCAGTGGCACGCTGTGTTATTTCTGATGTGTTGACCTGTTGAGCTGCAGCCCCAAATGAGGATTCAAGTCCTACCACAGCAGGAATGGTTTGGATTGGAATAGGAATGCAGAAGGCTGGAGCCAGCAGGAGCAGGGAATCCATCATGCCCCTGTACTCGGCACTGGTGAGTCCTCACCTTGAGTTCTGTGTTCTGTTCTGGGCCCCTCACTGCAATGAAATCCTGAGATGTGTCCAGAGGAGACCAGTGAAGCTGTGAGGTGTCTAGAGCACAAGTCTTATGGGGAGCTTCTTAAGGAACTGGGATTATTTAGTCTGGATAAGAGGAGGCTCACGGAACACCTTATCATTCTCTGTGACTAACAGAAGAGAGGTTATGTGGAGGTGAGGGTTGTCGTGCTCTTCTCCCATGTAACTAGTGACAGGAGTGGAGGGAACGGCCTCAGGTTGTATGAGGGGAGATTCAGCTTGGATGTTAAGAAAACCATCTCCAAATGGGTGCTCAGACGCTGGACGCGTTTGCTGGCTGAGCGCTTTGTTGGGTGAGCATCACACTGCTGGAAAGCACGCAGCTGTTGTCTCTGCCAACAGCCCCACCATGGGAACTGGTGGCTTTTTCACGTTACCCTTGTGTTTCAAGTGCTATGTCCAGTTACTCGTGCTGTTTGAAAGCACCATCTAAGAGGCAGCCTTGATATCTCCAGCCCTGAGCTTTGTGCCACAAGAGCTCTCCCGCTTCTCGCTGTGATGTGAGACCGAATGGAAGGCCTTGCAGAAGTCTGGGTAGGTGATGTCAGTTGCTGTTGATTTCCCCACCCCGGCTGAGAAAAGCAGGGAATGGGACTGGGGGACATGCTGGCGGTGGGTTCCTGCCTCAGCAGAACTGAATGGCTGTTCTGATCCACGTATTTGAACCTGAGTGGATCTGACATTAACGAGTGAGGCGAGGGGCCTGTGGGAAGAAAATGTATGTGGCGCAATTTGTGGTGCAAGGTGTTGTAGGAGCTGCTGCTAACAGTGCCCAGAAGGCTTCCTTTGTGATGGGGAGAGGATTAACTAGGTTATTTTAATGAATCTATTTCCTTTCTGTTCATCTTTCCTACTACCTCTCATAAAACTGTCTGTGGATTCTCAAGTAGTATTTCTTGCTAAATAGAGTATGCGTGCACCCTGCGCTTTCGTCTGCGCAAAGGATCTTCTAATCATCTCTGTCTGTGTTTCTTTTAGACCCTGAGGTGGATCACAGACTTGGGTGAGTCTTCATTCAGGAGCAGGGACATGCAATGCTCATCTTGGGTGTCTGGCTGAGAAGAAGAGCAGCGAGGTAAGTTTCATAGGGTTGCGTGCCCACTTTATTTTATTTTTCATTCATGATCGTAGATGCGCAGAGGCGTTACCCAGACAAAGCAAGCATTTGTCGGCTGGACTTGCTAGAAATGACGTAGGCAGTGAAAATGGGTTTGAAGCATCCCTAAGAGCCCTGCAAAAGAGTGCTGAGAGTGAATCTGGCACCCTCCTTTGGAAACGACAGGTGTCTGCCAGCTCTTCAGCTGTGCCCAAACACCTCCCATTGCGCTGCCACACCAGGACATAATTCCAAGCCCAGCCTGAGTTCTGGAGTGTGTGGTGAATGTTGTTGAAATCAGATGTGACCCCGTGGTCTTGCCTCCCCCCCTTGTGGGGGGTCATGGTGGAGCAGGCTGGTGGCCGTTGGTGATGTCATAAGCGTCTGGACTGAGGGGAGGAGCGGTGCGTTCTGTGTTCCTTTGTGGGAGAGTTGGAGTTCGGAGTGGTTGGTTGGCTTGTTGTTCTTGTGCGTTTAGTGCCTTTGTTTGAGTACCATCGTGCGCAGCATCCTGTAGGTAAGCTGAGCCGGCGTGGGATGGACGGGTGGGCAGTGAGGTGTTGAGAAGTGCTGGCTGTCGGAGCTCCCAGCACCGCATTGCTTACTCTTGAGCATCAGACGTCATTTTCCCCCGGTAGACACGTTCCAAAGGGGGTGTCCGTAAAGGTAGCACCCGTCCCGTGCTTCTTCCGTTGTCTCCTTTGCTCAGTTGTGGAAGCATCGTCTAGTTGCTGGGCAGACAGGCATCACGTAGCCTGAGACTCAGCATGTCTTGCAGCATGTGGATGGGGACGGTTGGGCCGTGTGCATTATTCCATGGCTGGCTTAGCCCTGCTCATTAACCTGCTCTTTCTCTCTCCTCTCCCCACCCTCTGCCCACGTCCTCGGTGCAGCTTTTGCTCTCAGAAGATCTGAGCAAAGCGACAAGGAACTGCTGCAGATAGCTTGAGGTGATCTCTCTGCCGGGTAAGTGCCGTGTTTTGTCCCCCCGCATGGTTTTGCAGGCCGTGTGGCAGCGTGTTTAGTAACACAGCCTCATCCAGCTTAGATGTGACCCTGGTCACGGGTGGGATTTTCCACTGCCCTCCAGCTGCAGAAGTCTCTCCATACTGTGCTGTGTGACTAGATAAACAGAAGTGTGTTTCTGCTCTGTTCCAGGTTGTCACACCTGCTGGGATGGGCATCGCGTGCAGTGAGATCAGCAGTGAGCCTGAGGTGGCGGGCACGGAGGTACAGTGTGAAGCTCCGGCTGGTCTTTGTTCCCTGTGTTGAGCCAGCAGAGGGAGCTGCAGATGTACTCTCCTGCCGGAAAGAATGGGCCAAAAAGGGCCTGGCCACCTGTCTGTGCCAGTGCCATTGCTGATGAGTCTGGGTAGAGAGAGATGCATCTTGGCATGGCCTGGCACTGCACGCCAGGAAGAGAAAGGACTGTCATGAGACGCGCAGCTCCTTCTGAAGTGCTCCTGATCAGGACGGAGCGCATTGCCTGCAGCTTTCTCTGCAGATGTGCTCCTCCCCTTGAAATCCTCCTGGTTTGTCCTCAGCTGCTGACCACGGCCTGTGCTCTGTTTTGCAGGCTGATGACATGCGGAAGCCGCAGCTGGTGCGTGCAGAGTCATCTGTTAACGTTCCAGCGATTGCGGCAGCCCATGTTATCAAGACCTACGTCGCCCAGGGGCCGGATGAGCTCTCCCTGGAGGTAAGCAGTTGCAGGCGTTCCTTGTTGTCAGGCACAGGAGAGTAGTCTAGGGTGTGAACGCCTCAGGAATCTTCTCAGAGCCCTTCAGAATGTCTCGTGAGGTGAAGCTTTGAAGGTTCGGTTCCAGCTTAGACTTGTGCTGGGCCGGGAGGAGTTCAGCCATCTCTCCAGTATGGTTGGATTGGGCATTTGAACCTTGTGATCAAGCAGATCACAAGCCCAGTATGGGAGCCTGGTCTCTGAGCAACAGCAGACACCACGGTGCGTGATGGGTGCAGATGTGTTCAGAAAGCCCTGCTAACTGATGCCCGTGGTTAAAGTGGAGCTCTTCCATAGCCTTTGGCAGAGAGCCTGCTGCTTTTAGACCTGTTTCCTGCTGCACAGCTGCACTGTGTGTGTTGTGTGACTCTTTTGCCTCCAAGTTCAGTTTTAGAAAGGAAAAAAGCCTTGGGGGCTGCACTGGTGCAATTGTTGTCAAGCTCTAGGATATTCTGCGGCGCAGAAGCAGGCAGTTGTTTGAGCTGTGCTTTCCTGCCAGCTGTGCTGAAGCTGGGATTGACGTTTCAATCTCTTGCAGGTGGGAGACATGGTGAGCATTGTCGCTATGCCACCAAAGGAGCTGAGCCCCTGGTGGAGAGGCAAGCGTGGCTTTCAGGTAGGCACCCGCTTCCAACTAGAGAGCGCAGCTTCAGTAGAGTCAGGAATCTCAGGTTGGAGCTGCTCTGCCTGCACAGGATGGCTTCTGGACGCAAACGGTTGCCCTGTGTTGCTGTCAGAGGACCTTCCGTTTGGCCCTGGGCACGGGCTAATGCCCTCCTGTCTTTTTGTTCTTGTTACAGGTTGGGTTTTTCCCTGGTGAGTGCGTGGAGCTCATCAGCGGAAAACTTCCCGAGTCCCTTGTCGATACATTGCCAAAGCCAGGTACACATGTTACATTTGACAATGCGGGTTAGTAAAATGGGGTCAGATCGTGGCTTTCAGGGGGTTCGTTAATGCTCGAGTTGAGCAAGCTTAGCAAGAGGACTGCATTAAGGTCCATGGGAACACGCAGAGATCTGTCCCAATCCCACTGTGTTTATTATTGGGCTTGGGGAAGTCACGGAATCCTCCTGGAATGGCTTGGGCTTGGAAGGAGCCTAAAGGATCATCCTCAGGCTCCAAGGCCCCTGCCTCAGTTTGGGTGGCCAGCCTGTGCATTTAGCAGGAGACGAGAGCAGGCTGTCCGGGGCCCCTTCCGACCTGGCCTCGGGCACTTGCAGGGATGGGCAAAATCCGTTCTTGCGTGTCCTTGTTGGGAATGTTCTTCCCGTTGTTCCGTGCTCGGTCGAAGGCGTTACGCTCGGCCTCGTCCAACCGATCCAAGCCTGAAATGAACTGGATTCTTTGTTTTCTTTCTTTGCAGTGCCGAGGAAACGGGGCAAGCTCAGCACCCTCCTTCGTTCCTTGGTGAAGGCCCGCCCCAAGAGATCGGAGCAGCCGGAGCCGGCGAAGGAAGGGGTGTTTGGGTGTGACCTGGGGGAGCACCTTCTCCGCTCTGGCCGTGATGGTAAGGAACAGCCCATTGCTGAGATCTTCCTCCATTGGGCATCTGAAGATGAAAGGGAATACTGGGTGGGATGTGAGAAGAGCACGGCCTGAAGCAGGACTTGAGTAAGAAGCTGAGCTAACCGCTGGCTCTTGTTCTGTAGTCCCCCAGGTCCTGCAGAGCTGCGCCGAGTTCATTGAGCAGCATGGCGTGGTGCAGGGGATCTACCGCCTGTCCGGCGTGGCGTCCAGGATCCAGCGCCTACGGTAAGAGTGCTGCGACTGACACAGCTGTCAGCAGGGGCACGTGCCATGCTGCGGGCGTTCAGAGGAACCCCTTCCTTTTCTTGACTGTATTCTGTGTGGCTTTGGACTTGCTTTCCTCTTTCTCAAAGCCCTCTGCCCAATCCTGTGTCCTTCTCTGCAGCCATGAGTTTGAGTTGGAGCAGGTTCCCGAGCTCAGCGTCCGAGACATTCACAGCGTGAGCTCCCTCTGCAAGATGTACTTCAGGGAGCTCCCGAACCCTCTGCTGACCGAGCAGCTGTATGCCAAGTTCTCGGTAAGCTCAGGGCAATGTCTTGGAAATGACACTCACCTCTCCCCTGGGCGTCCTGGCTGATGGTTGCAGCAGTGCCCCAGCTCCGAGGTCTTATTTCTGTTAGCCCCATGAGGCATGTCTTTGCCACATCCTGCCTCAGGCTGATGCCACTTTTGGTGGTGCCAGGAGGTGCTTATTTAAGCTATTCACGACGCTTGGAAGAATTCCCTTTCCTTTGCTATTCCCGCCTGGTGTCTGAATCCCTTCCTGCCTTTTTCCAGGACGCTGTTTGCGCTGCTACGGAGGAGGAGCGGCTGCTCAGCATGCAGGATGCCATCCAGCAGCTGCCCGCTCCTCACTACAGGTCAGTGCTGCGCTCGGTCTGCTGTGTTCAGCCCTGCTGCCTTTCAGAGGGCCATGATGCGATTCCAGGTGTTGCCTCACGCTGGCAGCATCATGCCTGTGCACGCTGAAGCGGCTGAAGGCTGCGTCGGGTCGGTTGATTGGGTCAGTTCCTTGGTACGGGGGCACGGTTGGTGCAGCCGATGGCTGCGGCTGTGCTGTGCTGGGGCTTGGTGCTGCAGTGTGGTGGCATTGGGAATGTTTTACCTACTTCATATTCAGGGACGGTAGCAATGACAACAACCGGCATGAAGTGAGGTTTGTTTTGTGCGCTGCAGCACGGCTTGCTTTTTGGTGCTGAACATCTGCCCCTCTTGTTTTCCAGGACGCTGGAATACCTTATGAGACACTTGGCGTCTCTGGCCGGGAACTGCTCCATCACCAACATGCATGCTCAGAACTTGGCGATAGTGTGGGCTCCAAACCTCTTAAGGTAAACTTCTTTTTCAGCACGATGCTTACTTCTGCTCTGGCCCAACCCCAGGGGCACAATTTCCAGGTGACAGTTTCTACTCACTTGTTTAGCTGGGACTGCTGTGTCCCTGATCATCCAGGAGAATTTCGTCAGTGGCATCGCTGATTGCCCACTGCGGAAGTCTCCAGAGCCCAACTTGTCAGTTTTTGGCTACAGAAATTCAGACTGGGGGAAATGATCTTGGGGAAGTGACTTGTAAGATCTGCCTTTTCTTCAGATCCCAGCAGAGCCAGTCCGCCTGCGCCAGCGGAGAAGCTGCGTGCAAGGAGCTGCAGATGCAGTCAGATGTTGTGGAGTTCCTCATCAGCCATACAGATGTCCTCTTCCCCTCCACATCCACGCCAGCCATGGGAGAGAGGGCAGGTGAGCGTCTTCCTCCATTAGCTTGATGTTGATCTGACACCTTGATCCAAGCCAGGCCTTCTCCAAGATCTTTGAAAATGCTTTTGCTGTTGAGGAGACTGCAGGCTTCTGGGCTTAGATTAGAATATGGTGCCCCGTTCCTGGATCCTGAGAGTGTCCAAACCCATAATTTACATGGAGAAAACCGTCACTGCTGTTCAGATGTTTTGAGCCCTTCTTCTTCCAGTGCCTCGGATTAGCAAGTCTGAGATAAATGCAGAACTGGGATGGCTGTGCGGCTGCTTTCTGATCCTCCCTCTTACCTGTGGTTTCCCCTTGCAGGGCACAGCTCTCTGGACAGGCCCAAGTCTGTGTGGGTGTCTCCTCCATCCACAAAGCTGCTCACGCTGCAGGAGGCACAGGCTGAGAGGAGAGGCCAGAGCAGCTCTCCTGCTGCGACACGGAGCAGCAACACTGAGGTGGAGGAAGGCCCCACAGCTGTAATGAGGAACTTCCACACGGTCATTGATTCTCCATCTGAAAGGTAAAGAGGACTTCCCTTTCCAGCCGCTATCATCATTGGTCGGGTGGGTTTGCCAGGAACGGGCAACTGTCGGCAAGGGCTCGGAGCAGCTCTTCCCTCACCCTGCACCACGACTGACAGCATGCTCTGTTTTCTCTCTCCAGACCAAGCTGTCGCAGCAAGAGGACGGAGTCACCAGCTGGCAGTTGGCGTTCCTGTTTCTGTCTGGGCAAACCATCCCCTGTGGCTGAACGCCAACTGCAGCTGAGTGCCAGGGATCCCTCAGAAGAAGAAGTCGTGGTCCTGGCAGGTAAGGGTGCAAATCCAGCTTTCAAAACACTGCTTGTCAGCAGCACAGGTAGGATTCATGCTTTCAGTGGGCTTGTACCTCCTTCTGGCATTCGAGCCCGTGCCTGACATCTTTGGTTCACCCCTGTCTTTCCCAAATGAGTCTCTTGTCAACACAAGAGCTGGACCTGCACGAGGATCACTGTCAAGACAGTGACACTGTTGCTAGAAGCCTATTTGCTTCTGCCCACCACCACTACGTAGCCAGATGTCAAGAACCTCTTTCATGATTCATCTTGTGAACGTTTGACACTAACCGCTGTCCATCTACTCCTTCCTAGGTGACCCGAGCCCTCGTGTGTCCCGAAGACGCAGGGCATGCTACGACAGCGCATCCTGTGCTTCCATCAATGAAGAGCTGTTAGGAAGCACAGGGTGCTGCATTTCAGTGGAGAGCCTTCCATATGGCACCATCAATGCAGACAAGAACATCATCGTCGTTGAAGCCCTCGTTCATCCCATCCCTCCGGAAGCTGCTGACCTGAGCCTGCCAGACACCACAGGCACCAGCGTGGATTGGGACCCAGTGCAGGGGTCCCAGGACAGCCCAGCCCAAGCACAGCCCGAGTGCCCCGACAGCAGCACCACCATGCAGGCTCAGGTCAGCAACACCGAGGAGAAGCCGAGCCTCTTGGAGGGGGACATAGAATCAGACCGCCAGTCCCAGCCTCCAAGCAACAGCACGAGCTGTGAGCCGCTCTCATGATGATAAGGGAGGATGAATCCCACCTTTCCTTCAGACCTCACACCCCCTCCTTTCTCCTATTGAATAAAGGCCCGCTCGTGCTCAATCAATGCCTTGACTGCATTCCGAGTCTTCATTCGCAGAGACTGGGATGAGTGCAAGAAACAGCAAGGCAGCTCAGCTTGCACCGCTCTGGCTGTGGGGTGCGTGCAGGGACACTGTAACCATACAGGGAAAGGCTTCCACTGCTTCCTAAAGCTGTAGTCCAGCCCTGCTACTGCTCTGTGGCACAAAGCCCTGAGGGGTGTTACTTATTGTTAGCCCAAGGGAAGTCAGCTTCATGCACTGCGTTTTGTTGTTGCCGGGTGAGAGGGGGATGCACCTTGGTGAGGAGATGAGCAGTGCTGGATCTGCCTCTAAGAAGATGTCCTAAGGAGGATGTGAACACTGCTGGCACTTCCTCATTGCACGTGCTTGGAGGATCTTCAGTTCATGCACATTTCAGGATGTCTGTCAACAGCTACGAGGAAATTCTCAAGTCCTGGGAATTGCATTGAACAGTTGGAACGGGTAAGTGTCATCTTTGTACAGAAACAGCACGCCTAACAGTCTGTCTCACCACTCCAGAGTTAATCTGAGAATAGATTGACAGCTCTTGTCAGTTCTCTGAGTCAGGTTTCATTTGTATAAACTTGAACTTTTGAAACCAGTTGGAAATTGATGGTGCCGATGACCTCTTCCTCTAATTAAAGCATTACACACAGTGTATGCTAGGTGCTCTGCTTTACCTGTAGTGTTACATTAGAGAAGAATTCACCCTCAACTTTAAGCATCTGTATTTTGAACTGTGGGTGGTTTTGCAAAGGTAAAACTCAGGCGGCATCTTCTTACTGGTGAAAGAGCTGCAATAAAAGACATGGACAAAGTTACTTTAGGGGTAAGCCAAAACGCATTTCAATATGATCGTATCTTCTGTTGGAGTTGCGGAGTTCTCAAGAACACGGGGGCATTGGGATGGTACATAGGAATGCAGCCTACTGGTCCCATTGCCTTTTGGAAGAGGCTGTAGAACTGGAAAGAGCTGAACAGAGCACCACAAACCTTGTTCCTCGTTGTTCAGAGGGCAATATTCTCTGGCTGTAAAGTGGAGGAAGTTCAACATCATGACAGCAACTTTCACAAAATGCCAATGAAAATGCTGAATGTTTTTCTGTTCAGTTTTCACAGATCTGCGTTCCAGAATTTCTATGGAGTGATGTCAGTCTTTGCTGAGTTGATGTTGAATTGTGCACTGTGCCATGTGTGCTTTTTATGTTCCACAGCAGTCAGATGTGGTACCTGGTATGGCACAGTAGTTAGCGATTCCATAGCTTGCTTTTATGGTCTCTTAAGGACGACTTGCCTCATGCTAAAACAGAAACTGATGCCACGAAGAACTGAAGTCATCCACATGTTTGCCCACTGTATCATGTAAGAGAGACACCAAAGAAATATTTATAGCCTTAGAGGTAAGAAATAGTTTCTGCCACACTTCGGTTTACTGTTTTGATCTTTAGCAGTAGACAATAATATAAAAATAAAGCTGAGATGAAATGATTCTGACAGATCTCAGTGGAGACCGGGTTCAAGATTCACTGGTTTGAAAATTAAGTAGGAAATGTGACATGTTCTCTCTTTGTAGAAGCCATTAATCAGCACTCACGGTAAGAGAACTGGTTTTAATTCCTAACCTGTTTCAGTGTTTTGAAGTAGCATCTGCGAGGTCTGTGGGACACCAGAGCCCCCGAATGTTGTCACCTTCTGAGTGATCTGTGCCACCCACAGCACGAATGCAATGCTTCAGTGACACAGTTTGAGGCCAGGGTCAGATTTCTTAGCTGGTGTGGTCTGCCACAGTGACGAGCCAGGGCGTAACTGGAGCACTTGTGCATACTGCTCTGATTGAGCACGGGGAATGGGAGAGAGTCCTGTCGGTGCTGCTCCGTGCTTTCTGTGCTGCCGTTGTTACTGATCTTTCTCTGATACTTTCTACATGCATTTTCAGATCACCTTATCTTACAGGGCAGCTCTCTGATTCCACTGTTTCTAAGGACCGCCTTTCGGAAGAGGAAGCTCGAGTCTGTTTTCGACAGGTTGTTTCAGCAATTGCTTCTGTTCGCAGTCAGGGTTATGCCCACAGAGACCTCAAACCAGTAAGCCTGAACTGTAGTCAGTCTTTCATAAATAACCATTAACGTGTTTTTATGTTTCTGCCGGGGGAGAGAGAAAGTTACCCTGCTGTTGTGGTTTAACCAGGCAGGTGGCTCAGCATCACACAGTCCTCCACTCCATTCCAGTGGACTGCAGGAGAGAACTGAAGGGGGGAAAAGTAACACAAAGTGAGATGGAATTATTTACTGAGATAGAGAACAGGGAAATAGTTATGATGAATGCAAAAGCAATTGCTCGCCACCTACCAATCCGTGTCCAGTTAGCCTCCTGGTAGTGGAAGAGATTCACATGAAGTTCTACCCCCTTCAAAACTCTTTCCACAAGCTGTCGTATGGTATGGAACATCCCTTTGGCCGGTTTCAGTCAGCTGTCCTAATTCTGTTCCTTCTCACTTCCTTGGGCACTCAGCTGAGATTGACTTTGGCTCTGCACAACGCTGCCTGGCAGCAACTTCAAGCATCACCGCGCTGTCTACATTGCTTTTCTAGAATGAAAGCATTCGTACTATCAGACACTGAAGAAAATTCAGTCCCAGCTGAAACTCAGACATCCTTCATCATCTTGTGCTTAGAATTCTTTCACTGCAGGAAACGTTAGATACTTATTGCTATTTGGTACTACGTTCTGGAGCTGAGCTGGATTTTGTATCTTCCTCTGGAAGAGGAGTACAACATTATGCTCCTCATGGGACACAGATCTGATATGAGTGTTGGTTTCCCATTTTTTGTTATGCTCTTTGCTGCAGTTTGTATCTAGAGAACAGCCCTTGTGGTGTCAGTCTGTTGTGTAAACTGCTCTAGTTTCGTGCCTCAAGGAAGAGTGATCCTTTAAACAAATGGTGGCCATACAGAGGGTGTGTGTGGGGTGAGATGCATTCCTCTGGCCCCATCCAGTGGATTTTCTGTCACTGAAGACTTGAAGCACAGGTTAGGTACTGGAAGGCTTGAATCTTTCCTCACAAGTAGGTTAGAGCTTTGCATTTTTTAAGCTGCCGGTATCTCTCAGTAAAGCAAATCATTACAGCACGAGCATTTTCCTAGGCATCTTATGAAATCCCTCTATCTAAAGAACCTTTCCCCTCTGAAAAAGAAAGCACTGTCTATCCCTCTTAGAAGAAACTGGCTTCCAGCTGAGAGGCTGATGGATTTATAGGCTTGGACGGTAACTTGGTGTGGAGGGGACTTGTAGAGATCTGTGCCTGAACCTGCTGCTCTGGGAATCGTCAGACCAAGTTTCTCAAGAGCTTTTCCCACTCTCATCATCGCCTTCTCCCAGGGATGAGGCTGCATGTTCTCTCTGGGGAATACGTTCAGTGCTTGAAAAGCTTTTTCCTTCTATCTAGTCTGCTGTTCTGGTGTATGGCTGTTTCCTGTCACTATCCCATCGTGACCTGCTGGCCACAGCCTCAGTCAATCTTCATACGCGCCCCCTCTGCCCCCCGTAGGCATTGAGAAGCTGCCACGAGGTTCCTCTGAACAAACATCTTTCTCCCCAGCTTCTCTTCACTGAGTGGGAGCTTCAGCCCCCTGCACAGGCTGCAGGTCATCCACAGCATCTGTTTCAGGTTGTTATCCTTCCTGGCCAAAACTAGATACAGTGTTGTAGATGCGGTCCAATGAGTGTTGAAGCAGGAATGACTTGTCCTGGTCTGGTTGTGCTGCTTTTTAATGCAGCTGATGACACTGTTGTACTTCTTTTCTGTCAGAGCGCACTGCTGGCTTGCATTCAGCCTGTGCTCTATCACCACTTGTCCTCCTAGTCCCCAGGTCCTTTGCAACAGATACAAGCTGGTATTTCCCACCTGGGCTATTGGAAGATGGGTAGTTGCTAGCAGTCAGTGAAGATCTCTGAGACGGCGAGAGCGAGCGAGCTTTTAGTAGACTGGGAACCACTGTCCACGGCAAGAAATAACAGAAGAGAAAATGTCTTTCCTTGGGCACTTGGGTGAAAATCAATCCTGACTGCTTTCCCATCCACCGGGAAAATCTGCTGACTGATAATTAGGAGCTGATAGACTTTGGACTCTGTGCAAAGCCAAAGGGAAGAGCGTCTGTTAAGTAAAACATAACGTGCCCCCAAGTAATGCATGTTTGACCGCCATATGCAACAGGGACTTGTCCAAGCAAACACCCTAAAATCAAGCTGTTTCTGTGGCTGGCATGTACTTGCATCTTGTTTGGAATGGCCTGAACTGTGTGAGAGTGGTTAACAGATTGCTCAGAAGCACAGTTAGATCATTTTCTCTACCTAGACTCCCTATTTTCCTTGTAGGTACATCACCTGTCTTATGCAAGGGTCTGTATTCGGAGTATGGGGTTGGTGCGCCTCAGGAACCTTCTAAGGAACTGTAGGTAGGCTGAGATTGTGGATAGAATAAAATGACTTTTGCAGGTGACATACGGATCCTATGATTGCATATGCTTGAACTGAATTGCTTCTTGATCTTCAATCTGATTTCCAGAAGCCTTTATTAACATGGACATGGGTGCTGGTAAGAAAGAATGGGAAGGCTGCCTTACTGATTCAAAGAGAATTACGTACCCTCAAATAATTTTTCCTGGCCAAAGTTGGAGCCTCCCACAGGTAATCAAGGCCGACAGGCTGTTGTTGCACAACCAACAGGCACGATCCAGATGATCAGCTGAGGAAAATAATGCAACATGCCAAGGGCACTGGATAAGTGAGCAGCTTGAGATCTGCACATTTACGTGATACTCGCGGTCTTAGACAATACTTGCTTAGTGAGGTCACACTGAATGAAAGCAAAATGTAAGATGAATGAAAATATACACAGGAGAAGAAGCCTCTGACGCTTCTGAAGTGTTATTCCCCGAAGACGTCAACTCTGTTAAAGCCAATGTTTCTCTCCATTCTTTGTGTTATTCCAGGGAGGCCTTGATTACCGCCTGAGCACATGCTGTGGAAGCCCGGCTTCTTCAGCACCAGAGCTAATCCAGGGCAAAGTGGATACTGGCTCAGAGGTATGTAGACCGGTGTTTGTTTTACCCTCTTTCCCTCCCCTCTGCATGGAGCATTTAAACGCAGTGGAGCTCAGGTAGGCTCTCTTGGTTTCCCTTCTGAATTCTGCTAGGCTGCATTGCTTGGTAGCTCTCAGAAGCTGTCAGTGGCCGCAGACTAGAAAAGTGCAATTGGTCTCAGTTCACACAGCTGGCTGGTTTGTCTCTGGCTGATCCCGAACTGTCTCAAGCGACTGCTTTGGGGCTCTACAAAACAGCAGCTTCAGAGATTTGCACTGTGAGGCGTGTGAACCTTGTTGTGCCTATACATCAGTAGAACAGCAGCAGAGCCTTACAGGTGACTGTGCTGACGGCTCTCGTAGCCAGTAACACACAACTGTGCTAAATCCCTTGTGATGGCTTTGATTTCATTTTTGCCAGTGAAATCCTGGTCAAAGGAACTGCAGCAGTGTGATGAGCTAAGATGAAGATACTGGTTTTAGTAGCGCTCTAAGTTGAGTGGAAGAGCAATTGAATGAGGGTTATGTGCTTTCTCTGGGACTGTAAGGTTTTTTTTGCTGAGGGAAAGAGCCAGCTTTTCATGGGCCGTGTGTGGGCTTTGGCAAGGACAGACAATGCAGTCTGTCAGTAAGCCATTTTGGGTGCTTCAGGTTTGTAAGCTTGTCTTTTTGTTTTTCAGGCGGATATTTGGAGCATGGGTGTCCTGCTGTATGCTCTGCTGTGGGGGTTTTTCCTTTGGATGATGACAATACGATGGCACTCTACAGGAGGATAACATTGGGTATCAGTGGTGCTAGAATACACTGAGAAGGGAAATAGCTGAGCTTGACAAGAGGCCTTGCTGTTCGGATGGCAGAACATGCTGAGCTGTGGGTAGAAAGGCCTGTCTGTGCACTGAAACTTGGTCCATTTGTGAGCAGGACTTTGCCCATCTCTGCAGGGCAGCATAAAACTCTTTGTGTTCATCCTTATGCCAAGAAGCAGAATGCGGCACATGGCAAATGATCCAACTGCTTCAGGTGTTCGTTTCCTTAGAGTTGTGAATAGTTTTGGACTGAGAGTTTGCAAGCAGAATGGAGCTCTTAGAGCTGTCAGAGATCATTTCTGCACTGTTCAGCTCTACCTGCCTAACATACACAGGATCTCAGAGCTGCATTGCTTGAATTGGTGGAACTTGTGTAAGTGAACGGGGATGAGCAAGTTTTAGAACTTAGTCAGACTGCAGTAAAAATGTGGATAATCTCACGGGTATTAAGATACAGGCTTGCTATTTCTGCACCGAATTTGCTTTTATTTTACGTGGCTGTGATCTGAAGGTTGCTTGAAACGCAGGCACCTAGGCACTGTTGTGTCACTGAATTTCACACATTATAGACCCTGAAATGTCCTGGAATCTAAAACTCTGACTTGTTTTAAGCCCGCTGCTTGAATCTAATCAGGGTCATCGTGTCTGTGTGCAGTGTTTCTTTCCCTGTGATGCTCCACATCATTTCATTTTGGGAATACTGAAGGAAATCGACTATGTGCCATAACTGTGGTCAGAACAAAGTATGTCTGGTGTGATCTCATGCATTTTGTAGCTCTTGTGAGCAGTTTGCCTTCCAGCATTGCCCTCAGCCAAGCACATCTTCATTTCACCATTGTATTTATTCAAGTGATTCTTAAGGCTGATTTCTCATGTGTCTGTTCCTACGTTTGGAAAGTAAAGAGACGTCAGTATCACCCAAATAGTTGTTCAAGGTTCATTCTAAATCCTCTTTTATTTTAGTTGTTTTATTTTCATTAAACTGTTTTATTGCAGAGAGGAAGATACGCTGTTCCCAAATGGCTTTCACCTCGCAGTACCCTGCTAGTTCACCAGCTGCTACAGGAAAAAGAGCCGCTTCTATTCAGATGGATCTACAAGATGCTGTTGCAGGAGCTCAAAACACTGGTGGAGTACCTGGAAATTATTCAGTGTTTAAACAAGTTAAATTGTTCCATGCCATGAAGAAAAGGTGAGCGTTGCCTTGTGCTGAAAATTCTCAAATAAAAACATGGTACCAGTTACAGGTAATAGAAATAATTACTATTTTAGTAATTAAACAGTCTTCAAGCAGCTTGCGCTTGGATGTTCTTAATTGTGCTGTAGAACTAAAACCGATCTGTAAACCAAAGATGTCTCATAAAGAAAGCTGAACACACTCAGTATGCATTTGAGCTATATCTAGGCAGTCTCATAAACACAAAATGCTCGTGGAACGTTTGCTGTAACCACAGGTTCTGTAACTGCTCTTCCCAGCTCAGGTGTTTGACCTTCCTTTTGGTGATGAAATACTGCTGGTCTCTATTTGTGCTTCTAGGCACCTCGAAGCTCTCAGGAAGAGAAGAATTGTCTCCGGTTCTTTTCAATGCTGTAAGTAACAGCTCGAGTGTTTCTGCCCACTAGGTGGACCCAAAGAAGCGGACTGCAGTTAAACAACTGTTAAGTCACCCTTGTCTCGTGCAAGGTCCTTCTGATGCTGTTCACTGGTTCAGTAAGTGCACGCGTGGGGAGATTGTTGCTGCAGATACTGGGAAGTTGCCGTGTATTTGCAGGCAATGGCTGCCGTTGGTCACTGGGTGGCGCTGTGTCTCTGCAGAACTTCTGCTCTAGTAAAACGTCTCATCTGCTGACAGGTTTTGTACTTGAATTCAGAGCTCAGAACCTGTTGCCACAGAGGGACTAGTTGCTGAAGTTGGATGGCTCTTTCTGTTTGCTCCTTGTAATAGGTAGCCATAACACTAACTGTTTAAAAAAGCATCTGAAATCATGGCTAATTACTGACTGCTGCATAGCAGAACACTATCACGGTGAGATTGGGCTGTGAGATGACTTGAAAGCTGCTTCCTCAGTATAGGTCTTCTTCTTGCAGCTGGGACGCCTCCATGAAGACTGTGCAACAGAGCTTTCTGTGCTTCACAACAGGAGAAGAGAGAGTCTATCAGCATTAACATCAGAGGTAATAAACGTTCACAGTTATTCTTTTTTTCTCCTTTCATTGTGTTTTCTCAGCCATTCTATGTTATTTATATGGTCTGTTCTACCATACTAAAATCCTTATGGATCTCTGGAAGTCCAGGCAAACTCAAAACAGAAACTTATGGAGAAACAACAGATGTCACATGCTGGCTTAACTCACATTAGTGAAATGGTTCACTAAGAGGTGGAAAATATCAACACGTGGCTCAGACAGCCAAGCAAGTTCGGGGAATTACAGTTCACAAATGCTTAAAGAAATAAATTCATTCCTGTAACTTTTGGAAATAAATGAGGAAAGCTGAACTGAGTGCTTCTGGAGATGCTGTACTAATGTTAACAATGGCATTCCAGGCTGTAGAAGAGATTTAAAACATGATGGGTACTCTGGCTTTACCCTGAATCTGAAAATTGTCTCTTGGAACTGTCTTTCTATTAACGAGAAAGTGGTAGAATTTGAAGGATTGCTAAGATTTCCGTATAACTTTAGTAAGAATAGACATAAAATATAATAATAATAATATAATATAATATAATAATAATATAATATAAAAATGTAAGTTTTATCTAGGAGAGATCATTTGTGGAGTCACTGTTACTTCTTTTTAGGTACAGGGAATAAAGAGAACAATCTACCTACAAGGGGAAAAAGTGCTTCTGTTCAAGTCTGTGATATTTTCACAATCTTAATTCAGAGGACTTCTCATGCCTTGTAAGTAATTCAAGCCTATTATACTACACTGAGTCTGTCAAGCATTGTACCCACGGTTCTCATAGTAGTCAAAATATCCAAATCCACCTTCTTCCGGTTTAAAGCCATTTCCCCTCATTCTGTTGCTACCTGCCCCATCCCTCTCAGCCTGTACACATAGTAGAGGTGCTTTCAGCCCTCTCTGATCACCTTCATGGCCCTCCTCTAGACCTGCTTGAGCAACTCCAAGTCCTCCTTGTGTTGAGGGCTCCAGAACTGCATGCAGTACTCCAGATGGGGTTTCAATGAGTGTGGAGGGGCAGCACCACCTCCCTCGACCTGCTGGTCATGCTTCTACGCTTTAAGGCTTATGCTGTAAGGTCCTATATGCTTTAAGGTTTAGATTAGCTCTAAATGTTTGGGTACCTTACTTGTTCTGTTTGGCTTAGCAAGGAAGGTCTTCTTCTGAAGCATCCTCAGTCTTCGTCTGGGCAGCATCCTTAGAAATTACATGGACGTTACGTGAGTGGGTGCTCCAAGGGGGGAAGAACTCACCTTTCTGATCTGTTTCCTTTTAGGACGCAGTCCTGGAGAGGATTTGCTTTACTTGTTTCCTGGAGACCTGGATTCTCAGATGGCTTTGACTGCAGCAATTTCTGATGTTCAAACTCTATTTTTCAGGTTTTGTTAACTTACTGCTATGCATTTTGTTTGCCTTTCACAAATGGAACTTTGCAAAATAAAGCACGGGTACTCAAATGAAGTGCTGCTGCGCCTCCTGTGCTGGAAGACTAATGACCTATGTAACTTCTTTGCAAAGTATAAGTGCAGCGTGCATTGCAAGATGTATTAACTGCAGCATGAGAAAAATCAGTCCTGTCTAATTCTCATTTAGGAGATAGGAAAGCCTAATCCAAAAGACAAACAAACCCCAGAACCCGGAGACTTAATATCCAAAAGGTGAACAGGTAGGATTAGGGTCACCCTAGGAAGTAGCAAGTGCTGCAGGTTGGTTTGCTTAGCTCTGAACCACAGAGAGGCACCACAATGTGAAGGGCAAACGGAATGAAAACACATGCACAGGCGCTCCGCATACAAAGCGTTTTGGTTGCCCAGGACTTTGTCAAGGAAGCCCTTCTTGCCCCTTAGCCCCAGGAGTCTGACTGCATCACCCCTGTGATGGACTGAACAGCGACTGCAGTCACACACCTGAGAAAAACCCTGATCTCAGTCCCTCACAAGAGCACTTAGAGCTGCTGTCCTGTGAAAGTCCATCCCTGTCCAACTCTGTCACAGCACTCTGTGTTACTGTGTGTCTGAGCGGCAGCTGGCCCACCTTCCAGCACTGCACAAGATGTCACTGTCCCCCCTTATTCAGTCAGCCTGTTTCCTCTAAGCACACTTGGCTTCTTCTCACACTACTGGCAGTAAATATTCACCTCAAAATAGGACAAAATAGGTTTTGAACACAGGCAGAAATGGCTCCACGCAGGATTGAACCTGTCAGTTGCGCTGTATCTTTGTGGCCCCTTCATTAATTAATGCCCAGAACGCAAGCGAATGGACACACTTTCCTCCTGTAAAGCTGCCTCTGCACCAGTCGGGTCTATAAAAGTCTGCTCTTAGTGCGAGGGCTCCTAGGAACTCAAAGCAGGACCGAGAAGTGGAAGTTACAGACTGATGCTGAGATCCTAATGAGCGCAGTGAATTATTGCTGCCCAACCAAAGCAGCCCTAAGAGCCAATCCTTAGAGTACCGTGCACATGATGAAGGACAACCTGTCTGGCTGTCCTGACATCCAGAAGGGCCAACAGCAAACAGACGGCCAGACCTTCATCACACACTGCCACGCACTCTCGTGTTTGCACTGTTACTCCCTGCACGTGATTCTTGTCTCCGACTGCTGAACACCTCACAGCCCTTCGTGCCTGTAAATGCGCTCCCACCGCACACAGGTGGGCTCGTGGAACAGAGCCACCTTCCCTGCCTTGAATCTCATTGCAAACTGCTGCCCAAATACACGGCAGCTAAAAATGGAAGTGAAAATAAACTGTTCTACAGAGAGTTATTTGGATTTTGAGATTTAAAGGTGCTCACACCAACGCAAATTCACCGACAGCTTAGCAGAGTAAATGCATTTATTCAGCTGCTGCTTTTTTGCTTGTTTGTTTGCAGATGCAAACACATGCGCACGAGTGACATGTTATTCCACATGTTTACATACGTGTACCTAAACACACCCATATAATCAACCGTGGCACGTATATATATGCATACAGGAGTCCCAGAGCAGTTTCTGTAACCCGAAGTTTATATTTAAATGAAATATCCACAAGAGATACACCGATCTGAATGGATACACTCGTCTGTTTCCTAATGCTTACAGTAAGACAGCACGCACACACTTCAAGTTACATGTGTCGGGCAGAACAAAAGCTCCCAGATTTCCCAACAGGAGCTGGTGGTGGTGGATTACCCCCCACAGCCCCTAAATGCAGGCAGGGCCACCAACCTCCACTTTAATACCAGCCCAGGCTGCCCAGGGCCCCATCCAACCTGGCCTTGAACTCCTCCAGGGATGGACGGGGCATCCACTGCATCTCTGGGCAGCGTGGTTGACAGAGGTCTCCTAATACAACAACCTGCAATAGCAGTAGTTTTTCCTGCGTACTTTTCCTTATTGACAAAGTTTTCAATGTCCATTCATAAGCACTGCTCAACATTCTCAAAGTCCACGAAGTGTTTCAAAATTCGGTACGTAACTCCATGAGAACATTTGCAAATAAATTATTACCCAGCCCCAAGGTGAAGACGGGTTTCTGCAGAGCATCATACAATCTCAAATTCCTCTTTCTTAACAAGTTCTTTCGCAAAATTAATTGCTGTTATTAATTACCAGGAGAAATAGTTGGATTACTTACATCTACCTGCTCATTTTTGTGCAGTAACATTACTTGACTTCTCAGTGGCCACCTATAAGAACTCAAAAGAACTTTCCTATTTCAACAAGACAATTCTCCTACAAGGAAACAAACTAAAATGTAAAGCTGCACCAAAATTTTACGGTGAGTTTCAGCACAAGCAGACCTGAAACACGAGGAAAATGGTTCAAATACAACTGCCTCCAAGTAGCAAATCCTTCAAGCAAGCTCACTTTGGTTAGATTCAGTTGTTTGCGCTGCTCTGAATAAGTGCAACAAAGGACATCCCTGCAGACACGCACACCTACGTGCAGAAAGAAGCAGCAGCAGCATCTGACCCCTTTGTTTTCAATGCAGAATTTGTCCTGGTTCCAGCTGAGACAACGCTGACAGCACAAACGTGGTTCTTGCTGAGAGATGTTTGCAGTCCCAGGGCTCAGTCGGGAAGCGCCACCACACGGGATGGAGCCGGGACAGCTGGTCTGGACGAAGCAAGGGCTTTATTCCACACCACACGACATGATGCAGAAGGCTGTAAAGATGTGGGCAGGGGCTGCTGCTTGCAGTTGGCAGGGCATCAGTTGGCACGCAGTGAAACCTTGAGTTGCTAGCAGGGCATCAGTCAGCAGGCAGCTGTATTGTTAGCTGGGTGTTGAGCGATAAGTAGTTGCGCTGTAGAGATGGTGATGTTATCGCATGTTTGTCTTCGTTCTTCTTTTCTGTCTTAGAAAACAGTTTTTATCTCAACCCACAACTTCTGTTCTCCTTCATCCCACTTTGTGTGGTGCTGAGCTTCCTGCTGGGTTGAATCGCAACAGAAGGAAACTGGCATTTATACTGAGAAACGTCAACCTCTTCCTCTCACTCCAATGGGACGGTTCCAAAGATTATCGTTGTATAAATGAAATGTTATCCAGGCTTTTCCTCTATACATTTTAAAGGAGCTAAAGTCATTGGGATTTTCAGGCTTTTTATTTAGTTGCACTAAGATCCCACCATCTTTATAAAGCCAATTCTCTGTTCTGGGTCATCTACTTCCATGAAGATGTCACTGAAAAAACACTCTGAGCTTTTGGTTGGCTCCTCTTCCTTCTCCTTCTCCTTCTCCTTCTCCTTTCCTCTTCTTCTTAAACATTTGTTAGTACTGAGGTCTTAGATGGATGCTCCAAACCAGAAGTGGATGCTCAGTGAATATGATCAGCACGTTCCTTCACTGAATTACTCACCTCTCTCTTTACATGCCTCTCTGAGGATGGCATAGCAGCAGGCTAGGAAATATCCAAATGTTATTTACAGAACCCATGAAACAGTGGTGATTGCAGTGTGTCCAGCAAGTGTTAAAATACTCCATCAATGCAGCCTTCCAGAGGGTTTATTACAGCCTTCCTAATGGTGTGAGCTGAGCACACTGCTGCTTTATGCTGTAGTCATAAATAAAAATAAAGCACACCTGCCTTTTGCTGTAGTCCTGAGATATTTCTCTGCTTGCCTTTCACTCCAGGAATTTTAACAAGTCATTTAACTATGCTCTTTTTTACAACTCCTCTTCTCTTAGTCCCATGTTCTGTGGATTCTGATAGACCCAAGTGCTGCAAATCAGCTTCATGCTGATATAAGCCTGACATGCCCAACTCACAGAAAGCCAGAGACTTATACAGTAAACTGTTTACACAAAGACAAGTCACCTTTTGTGTATGATATTTCTGTTTACCCTCTGTATATCCATCTAAACGCTCTACGATTTCTTTCAAGAACTTCTTACCATTCATTGTAATATCATTTCTGCCACCAACCTTTGGTCAGTTTCTCTCATGTGCTATTTGATACTCTAGGCTAACGTTGGATAGGTTTTGGCAACTGATTCAAAAGATGATCAGAATCAATTTAACCCTGCTGATAGTTGTACAGAGATGGCTTGTGCACAGCTGATTTAATTTTTTGTTGAAGCCAACACAAAATCTGCATCTTTTAGGATGTGTTCTTCTTATCCTATAGAGTGTGATTCTAGTTACCTAGTCACTACGTATCGATTACACGTTAATGTAATGATGGTGCATCTTGCCGTGTGCTGATGAGCTGATGGACGCTATCGAGGCTACGGACAGAAGACTTTGACTATTGTTCACCATACAGAGAAGATGCATCATGCCTAAGAAGAATGAAGAGGGATGGAAAACATCACGGACGAGAACTGCTTCTCGAATGGTTCCTGACAGCAAGAGGACTATCTAATCACTTGCTCCATCCAGTTGTGGTGCTGCTTTTCTTAACACGGTTGTGCCTTATGCTACTGACTATATTATATAGAGTTTGTTAAGGTTTATATAGAGTAACATATAATATTAGTTATGTTTAGAGTATATTTTAAGGTTATACATAATATATTAAGGTTTAGCAAATAAGACGGATAATTCAAATGGGCTTCTTTAAGTATTTCTATTAGTGTATAGAATACTGTAGACTTTGCAAAAGACTATATTTGGGATTTTAGTGGTTACACCGTAAGGGGGCAGATTGTTGTATTTGGGGAGGGGGAGATGTTGTAGATGCTAACGAGGCTGAACCTTGTAGTATTTGGAGGAGGGGAGATGTTGTAGGCATGTAGGCAGTAGCGGCGCTTTTCGGGATGTGTCGCGGTAGTAGCCCCTCCTCTTCCGTCCCCTACCTTGTGATGTACCTTGGGCGCGCATTTCAAACGTGCACCCTAGGGGGTGTAGACGAAGTAATTAAGGTATATAAGGTGTTGATTACTCCTAATAAACGCCACTTTTGCCACCTTCCTTGATGAGTCACGGTGGTCTTCTTGGCCCTAGAGGAGGTTTTGCTAGAACCTGGGCAAGGGGGGTTCTGAACTATGATTGCACACGGCAACATTTTGGTTCCTTCTGGGAAAAGACGCGGTTCATCTAATTTACTGTACTGCGCTGTTGGCTGCTGTGAGCACCATTTTAAATCAGTTTGTTAAGGAGAGCTCATCTTGCTCCATTTTCCTGCCATGAATTGAAGGAGCTCACTTACTTACGTAATTTTGTATGCAGAACTGAGAGAGAGACATCAAAGCCGTTAAAATAACATACCCTGAAATTACTACCGATGATGCTATGGAAAAAGAAACTGCACAACTCATCCTAATAGAGAGGACTTCTCATTTGTTTTCTTCTTTAAGGTGCGGAACGTGTCATTACGCTGAAAATGGATATTCCTGGACCCATGCCACCTCTTATTCAGGAAGTGTTGGAGAACTCTGAAGGACACGAACCACTGACACCAACCTCCAATGGAAACACTGCAGAACACAGCCCGAGTATCTCACCTAGCTCGGTGGATAACAGCAGTGTCAGTCAATCCCCTATGGTGCAATAAGACATTTTCCAGCTACTTCAGACATTCCTAACACCTTATGTACAGGGATGAAAAGCAAGAAAAAACATTTTTACTGCTGCTTACTTTCTGGACTTAATATATATTTATATATGTATATATATCTACATACATATCTATATATGTATATATATAGATAGATAAAAACTCAACAAGGACCAAGACATTTTCATATGTATCGATATATACTCCTTGCTGTTTAAACTCTTTAAAATAGAAAATGCAAACTTTTGAAACTCTAAATCAGCCATTTCATGCAAAAAAAGAAAAAAAAAGAAAAAAGAAAAAAAAAGAAAAGAGAAAATAAAACTAGCTAAGCTTCTGTTTTCTGAACATTCAAGACTGCATGGTGACAAGACAGATCTCAGACTTTCAATTCTGGTTGCATTTCTGATGACTTTGTACATACAGATGTATGGCTGCACTTTCTGTACTGGATGTTTGGTGCTTTCCTTTTGTCTCTCATACCTAAAACAATCAAGACACCAACCAGATGAAACGGACCTACTGCACACATCCATAAAAGCAAATTCCAAGGACCGTCTGATTAGTTAATATGAAAACTACTCTTTGATGCCCTCAGTTTGCATCTCCTTCCTTGTAAAAAGTACACGAAAATCCCTGCACTCGCAGAAAAGACATCGGTGTCAGCATTAACTGCCAGATCAGTTATTCAGATGTCATTGGTTCCACTGTTAACGTCACTTTAAAATTGAAAAAGTGGTTTATTACCTGGCTGGTGACCTACCTACACCATTAACTACTGCATTGCTACAGTAATGATAGCCTCCAAGGCAGAAACACTTCTCAGTGTTACCATGTTTTTGTTTACTTATTCACAAGCCATTAGGGAAACTTCATGGGATGACAACCAGCCGACTCATGTACAGCTTTCGAATGGGTGAGTCCAGGGTATTTCCTTAAGAGTCGACCACCAGGAACGAGCTGGGCTACGCGGCCTTCCAGGTGCTAGGGAAGTACAGACAGGACTTCCAGAAACACAAGGAGAGAATCTGCCTTCTTGGCCTTGTTAAATCACCGTGAAGCAGAGTGAAAACTGTGGTAGAATGGTTAACAGATTTAAAGTGTCAGTTTCTTAGGTTTCATTTAAAGCACTAGTGGATTTTTTTATTTTTTTTATTTATATATATTTATTTTATTATATATATTATTTTTATTTTTATTTATTTATTTTAAAAAAGCACCCGTGTAGCAGTCGGTCCCTCTTTGTGCTCTTTGGGCACTTAATTAAACATATCAAAATCATCATCTTCATCGGACTCTGCAAAATATTTCACTTCTTTGCTAGCCCGACCTGTCCGGGGCTTCGGGGCAGTTTCGGAGGCAAAGCCTGACTGGAAGATTTCCACATCAGAATCCTGGTCGAAAGCGGCCTTCTTGGATTTCTCTGGAAAACAAAAGACAAATCCTTTGTGAAGCTCTGTGCGTTTTGCATCGTGACATTCAGTCCTGAAGCAACTCTTATCTAACAGATCTAACATAATCACAGCTACACCCCGGTTACTACATCAGCACCCCGCCATAAGAATCTTTTACTGAAG